>NW_025376228.1:0-1194 GCF_016433145.1 Gracilinanus agilis
ACTTGCCATAGGATGATTTCTCATATTCCTTGTAGTCCTAATATTCCTTGTTTTAAGTTTCTTCCCAGCTCTGACATCCTGCTCTAACAGTCCAAGTTTTTTTAAAAAAAATTGATAACATTTTATTTTCTGCCAATTACATGTAAAAACAACCTTATTCATTTTCTAAAGCTTTGAGTTCCAAATCCTCTCCTTAAACCTGTCCTCTATTGCCCTTTCTGAGATGGTAAGCAATTTGATATATGTTATATCTATGTGGTCATGCAAAACATATTTTCCACACACACACACACACACACACACACACACATATAAAACAATATGGAGAAAGTAAAGTGAAAAAAGGGAATGCTTTGATCTGTATTCAGATTCTTTTTCTGGTGGTGGAAAACAGTTTTCATCATAAGTCCTTTGGAATTGTCTTGGATCATTGTAGTGCCAAGAATAGCAAAGTCAAAGTTGATTACTGTACACTATTGCTTTTACTGTGTACGATGGCATTCCTGTTTTAAGGCTTCTCCTTGCTCTGATATTCTGGCTTCTAAGGGCCCTCTCAGCTCTGACATTGTATATGAATGTCTCTATATGAGAGGGGATCTCTCAGTTCTTACATCCTGTGATCTACCTACTACATGCCAGGTACTGAAGACACAGACAAAAACTAAACAATCTTTAGTCTCAAGGCACTAACATTCTAATGGAGAGTTTGAAGAATAACATTATAGGATTGTAGGATCTGAGCTGTAAGGGGTCATAATCCAAGCCACTCTTTTACATCTGAGGAAACTGAGGCCCAGAGAGATGAAGAGATTTGCCCAGGTCATACAGACTGTGAATGGCAGAACCAGAATTCAAAGCCAGGTCCTTAGATTCCAAATCCAGTTCTCTTTCTATTCTACTACACTACCTCCATTGTGCATACAAATAAATAAATATTCCACATATGGGTTATCCCAGGAAGTCTTAGTGAAATTTTAAGCTAAGATTTTTGGAATATTCTATATAAAGTGACTTGGGAGTTGGAGGGAGATCAAGAAAGATCTAATGAAGAAATTGGGACTTTAAAGAAGTCTTTTAAAAAAAAAAACTCTTATTTTCCATTTTAGAATTAATACTGTTTTGGTTCCAAGGTAGAAGAGCATAAGGCTAGGTAATAAGAGTTAAGTGACTTACCTAGGATCACACAAAGCTAGG
>NW_025376229.1:0-1314 GCF_016433145.1 Gracilinanus agilis
CCTTCCTTCCTTCCTTCCTTCCTTCCTTCCCTCCTCCTCTTCCCTCTCTCTCTTTTGTATTTACAATCTTTTAAAAAAATTTATTTTATTGTCATGCAAAACACACTTCCATATTGGTTATTGCTGTAAGAGCAAACTCATAACATAATCAAAATAAAACCATAAATACACTGATGTGAAAGACAACTCCACCACTTCTTTCTCTGGAGATGGAGAGCATTCACATGCCTTGTCATAAGTCTTATTGTATTGTTGAGAGTAGCCATGTTTTCACAGGTAATATATTGCTGTTATTGTGTACAGTGTTCTCCCAGTTCTGCTTATTTCTTTCTGTATCAGTTCATATAGGTCTTTCCAGCTTTTTCTGAAAGCATCCTGCTCATCATTTCTTATAGCACAATAGTATTCCATCACCATCATATACCATACTTTGTTTAGCCATTCTCCAGTTTTAGAACATCCCCACAATTTGCAAATCTTTGCCACCACAAAAAGAGCTGCTATAAATATTTTTGTACAGACTGGTCCTTCCCCCTTTTCATTATCTCTTTTTGATCAAGGGGAGGGTTCTTTCTTTTTGTCCTTAGAGCTTGGCACAGTGCCTGGCACATAGTAAGTGCTTTCTAAATGGTTGTTGATTGACTGCCTGGCCTTTAGCATCAGACTCTTTGTGCACTCACTTGTTTTAAAATGTGAAGAAGGGAAAGACTCCTTCCCCCCTTCCCCTACCTCCTCTGAAGTCATCCCCTCCTCCAACTTCCCAGTTGCTAGTGAGAGACTGGAGTGAACAATTGAAACTTAAATTAATTGTGGTGTGGTGTTTATTTTATTGTAGATGCATAATGTATGATGAAGAGATGTGAAAATAATTAAAGTCTCAACTAGGCTGCATGGATTCATTCATTACGAAATCTGGGTCAGCCACTGCCAAGGAAAACAAGGGGAGGGGAGAACAGGATGGGAAACCAGGAGTTCAGAGATGCTGGAGCCACAGAATAACAACTCCATGAAGGCTATTTAAGCTGGTTCAGGAAAAAGAACCATTCTCTTGGCCTTTGTTTTCCCCTTAAACAAAACCCAAACAGCCCCTCTTTGTGCTATGGTTAGTAGAAAAGATACACATACACTATGGAGAGCTTTCTATCTGTTGAGGATTTGTCCTCCACACTGCGATTGTGGGACTGTTGTGCAGGTAGAGACAGACAGACAGACAGAGATGGAGGGAGAGAGAGAGATAGAGACAGAGAAAGAGAGAGAGAGAGAGAGAGAGAGAGAGAGAGAGAGAGAGAGAGAGAGAGAGAGAAAGAGAGACAG
>NW_025376230.1:0-3165 GCF_016433145.1 Gracilinanus agilis
CTCTCTCTCTCTCTCTCTCTCTCTCTCTCACCTCTCCCACCCTCCAAAACCCTCTCAGCCCTAAAAACCATCCTGCATGGCCTTCTTCCCAATCCCCCCAGGCATCTCTTCCCCCACCCACAGAATCCAGATCTCAGAGCTGGCCATTTGGTTCCTAGCCCTCCTTCCCCGCCCCTAATAGAGCAATGCTCCTTCTCAGAAACTCTCCTTCTAAAAGCCCCTTCTCTAAAAAACCCCTTTAAAGCTTCTCACCAAAATAAACCAAAAAGCCCATCGAGGTCCCATGACAATCCAAGAATGTCTTTAATAAGAAAGGGCACAGAACCTAATTCCAGCCTTTTTCAATGTCTCTTCTAGGTTCTCTCTTCCCTGGCACAACCTAATGGTCACCCTTTTCTCTGTCCATTCATTGATTCATTCATTCCACAGACATTTTTGGACTCTGCAGCGTCCCAAGAATTGTGCTGGTTGATGGGGATTTTGTTCAGTTGTTTTTAGTTGTATCTGACTTGGCGACCACTTTTGGGGCTTTCTTAGCAATGTCATTTCCTTCCCCAGTTCATTTTACACAGGAGGAAACTGAGGCAAACAGGGTTAAGTGACTTGCCCTTCAGGTTTACACAGGGAGTGAAGCTTCGGGGGGAGGATCTGAAACCCACCCATCCCCACTCCCAAGGGTGTTCTTTTGTGGGCACCTCTCTGCCTCCTAGCATCTGGAGGAGTGGAGAGGGTACATTCTTTGACTGCATTCCTGAGGTCCAGTCTTCCCTATCCGGGGGGCCCCGTGCCATCCATCCATCCATGTGGTGCCCACTCAGAGTTCCATCATGTGGAGCTCTCCTGCCTGGAAAAGGTATTCCACTAAACACACACACACACACACACACACACACACACACACACAGAGTTTAATCACCCTGGTTGGCTGGCTGCTCCCACTTATTATTTTCATTTCCCATCCTCCACAGACCCCTTTGCCAGGCTCAGGCCTAGGGAATTCCAGTCCCACCACTGTCCTTCAAAGGTCCTTTCCTTGGCTCTCTCCCTCTTTTCCTAGATCAAAAGACCATCTGTCATTTTTTTTAAAACTTTTAATTAACACCCGCCTTAAAATCAATACCGTGTGTTGGTTCCAGGGCAGAAAAGTGGTCAGGGCTAGGCAATGGGGGTTAAGTGACTTGCCCAGGGTCACCCAGTTAGGAAGTGTCTGAGGCCAGATATGAATCCAGGACCTCCCATCTCTGGGCCTGCCTAGCTACCCCTAGACCATCTCTTTTCACAGGATTGCAGACTTTGAGCTGGAAGGGACCTTAGATGGCATTTCTAGGGACTCAAGTTAGGACCGTGAACTTCTCTTTTTAAAATTTGAATAACCCTATTTCAACATAATTGGTTTTCTTGGTTATCTTATGTGTTTTGTTTGATGCGTTTGGAAAGATTCTGAGAAGGGATTCCCAGGCTTCAGCAGATGTTGCAAAATAGGGTCATGACCCCAAAATGGGAAAACACCCCTGTGAATCTAATCCAACCCCCTATTTTCCAGAAATCATGGCCCAAGGCCACACAGCTAGTAAATGATAGAGACGAGATTGGAAACCAAACCCTTTGACTCCAAATCTGTGCCACTTTGCATGACACCCCTCTGCCTATGACTCCAAGTAGCCTGGGATATTTGCTCCTTCTTCCTGTCCTACCCTCTCTGTCAGTGTCTCAGCCCCATCAGACTTTAGGCTATCCTGAGCTTTGTCACCTGCTTTTTGTTTCCTGTCCAGGCACCCCCTGGGGGCTCTAACTTCTGGTCATGATTTCTCTACCCTCCCAAACCCAGCCCTGAAAGCCCTGCCATATACTCCCATTCAGGGTTTCATAATATGTTCTTTTTTTTTTTAAACCCTTAACTTCTGTGTATTGGCTCCTGGGTGGAAGAGTGGTAAGGGTGGGCCATGGGGGTCAAGTGACTTGCTCAGGGTCACACAGCTGGGAAGTATCTGGGGCCACATTTGAACCCAGGACCTCCCGTCTCTAGGCCTGACTCTCAATCCACTGAGCTACCCAGCTGCCCCCCATAATATGTTTCCATATTTGAAAATCAATTCATTATGGGTTTCTACAGCTTTCTGTCTGTCTTTCTCTTTTCCTTCTGTCTTTTATTTTTCCTTCTTTCCTTCTTTCCTTGCTTTCCTTCCATTCTCTCTTCTATTTTGCTGTTCATTGATAAATTCACCCATTCATTCATTTACAACCTTGGAAACAGAGTTGGATTTAAGAAATGTCTTGACGAGCCTTGTCAAACGAAACATTTACTTGAACAGGTTCCAGACAGGAGAGTCACCATGTCACCTTTCCTGATCATCTTCTCTTCAGCTCGTCTTATTCCGTTGGAATTCAGTCAATATAAGGATTTCTTCTGCCCCAACGAAAAGGAATACTTTGATCAATAAATCACTCCATTGGCCATGAAGGCAGCCGAAGCTGGCACTGTGGAGCACTTGGAGCTTGTTCAGACATGGAAGACACCAAGGTCATCTACGGCATCCCGGGCCATCGCCAGTCGTCCTGGCTTCTGTCTTACCCCTGGACATCCATGACTCTGAAGAGAGAGCGAGGCTGATGACTTTGTGCCTCACTTAGATCCAATTCATGCCAAGTCAAGACATGATGTCATTGGTCTTCTTCGAAAGCAAGGGACCGGCAACAACAACAATGTGATAAATATGTAACAGAAAACCTTGGGAAATTCAGGGGGAATCTTCATTTTTAAATACTTCTTTCCCCACCCCTACCCCCAACCTCCTCACCCAGAGAGACATTCCTTCTACAATTCTTTAAAACAATATTTCTTGGGGGCAGCTGGGTAGCTCAGTGGGTTGAGAGCCAGGCTTAGAGACAGGAGGTCCTAGGTTCAAATCCGGCCTCAGACACTTCCCAGCTGTGTGACCCTGGGCAAGTCACTTGACCCCCATTGCCTAGGCCTTACTGCTCTTCTGTCTTGGAACCAAAACAATATTGATTCTAAGATACAACATAAAGGTTTAAATATACATATGTGTGTATACACACATACACATATATATAATAAAAACATAATTACATATAAATAAATATATAAATATATAATGTTATATATATAATATAAATATATAATTATATAAATATATGTATAAA
>NW_025376231.1:0-2921 GCF_016433145.1 Gracilinanus agilis
ATTTGTATATTTGTTCATCTAAATTCAAGTGAAAGAATATGATTATTAATGTAGGGTAGATCTATTGCACTAGACCAAAGGTTTTTACCCAAGGGTAGGCCTGTGAATAAATTTCAGAGAATTCATGGACATGGATGTGAAACAACCTCTCTGCTAATCTTTGTTTCCTTTGTAATTTGGTTTTATATTATGCAGCTAAAATATTATTCTATGAAGTCTGGTGACATAGCTTCAGCAGATTATCACAAGAGACCATGATTAAGAAGACATCTCGATTGTCAATATTTTTTGGAACATAACTGTTATCTGACTGATTAGTTATCAATTATATCTCTGTCATCTGCACATTTAATAACTATTCAGGCTATGTTCCAAGCATTTGATAAAAATGTTGAGTGGTACACTAATAACTAGAATTTACATAGCACATTTAGGTTTGCCAATTGCTTTACATATTCAACATCCTTGGGAGACTTCATTAGAAACCTCCTGTAAGTTGATTTCACTTCATTAATTGATACTCTGTGGGGTAACTTATTAAATCAGTTCTGAGTCTACTTACCTCTCTCACATCACTAAATGTTGTCAACAACATGAGAGACTGATAAATGCTTTGCTAAATTCATGTATATAATATCCTATAATCCCTGGTTTACCAGTCTAGAACCCTGCCAAGAAAATAATTATGTTTTTCTCATAGGAATTTTTCATGATGAACCTAAAGTGACTCTTAGTAGTCACTATTCACCTTTGTAAAGGCTCACACATTTCATTATATGATAATCAATTGTATCAAGAATCAATGTCAAGCTGTCCAATCTAGAACCTACTTATATTTTCTTCTCTTTTGAAAAGAGGGATGTTTGCTAATTTCCTATACCACAGCACCTTTCAGCATTCTTCATGAGTTTCCTAACAATCATGGATTACTGCAATTGCTTCCTAATTGGTTTCCCTTAATCCCATATTTTTCCCCCAAGTAACCTCCACAGGTTCAGACCCTTTATTTGCTTATAAAATGCTTGAATGAAAATCTTTACTTATCAGTTAAGATACTCCATCATCTGACTCTAAGAACCCTTTCTTGTTTTATTTCACCTAATATCCTTAAACTGTTGGCTACATCCTCTAATCAAACCAATGATCTATTGTTACCTTATTTTTTACTTTGTTCTACTTTGTTATGTTTCTTATGTTCAAATATCCATTACATAAAAATATCCATTTATATCAGTTGATTTTCAAGGTCTGGTTCAAAGATCATGTCCTTTTTGACTTCCCTCCCCATTAATTTATTCCTTCCCATTGAACAACTTAAAGAAAAAGGACAATAATCTCAAAACAAATATACATTGCTATACAAAAAGGATTCCCACATTGGCAGCATGAAAACAAATCAAACAAAAGTATGTCTCATTCTAAATTTTAAGTCTTTCTCCTTTTTGGTAGGAAGTCATTGTATTCTTCATCATAAGTCCTTTGGAATCCTGGTTTGTCCTTGATTGATCAGAATTCTAAAATATTTCAAAATTGATTTTCTTTTCCTACAATTATTCTCCTTTGGCTCAGTTTGACACCCTATCAATTCCAAAAGAGGTAATCTCAGTTTCTTCTAAAATTATCAACTTCTAATAGCATAATAATATTCCATTAAATTAATATACAATCATTTGTTTAAGTATTCCTCAGTAAATGTGCACCTCCTTAAATTCCAGTTTACTTGAAGTTTTTTTTATTATAAAAAGAATACTATAAAATTTTTTGTACCTATGAATCATTTTTTTCCCTTTGGGGATGTATAACTAGTAGTGGGATTTTGAAGTCCAAAGGCATACACAGTTTAGTGCTTTTGGGGGCGGGGTGGGACATAATTCTAAATTACTTTCCAGAGTGGCTGTGCCAATAACTCCAAAAACACTGCATTAATATCTTTTTTTCTGTAGCCTCTCCAATATTTGGCAATTTTCTCTTCTGTCAACTTTCCCAATCTGATGGTCAAATGGTAGAATCTCAGTCACCTTAATCTGAATTTCTCTATTTGTAATTTGAAACATTTCTTCCTATGGCTATTGATAGCTTGGATCTCTTACTTTACAAACTATCTATTCTTATGCTTTGATCATTTATCTATTAGGAATGGCTCGTATTCTTATTTACGAGAATCTCATTTATGAGAATCTCAGAAATCTTTCATATGAGAAATTAATCATAGCAACTTACTCATTTTTTTTTTCTTCCTTCTAGGCATCCACTTACTTTCTAATTTTAACTGTATTGGTTTTATTTGGGAAAACATTTTATAATTCAAATTGTCTTTTAATTTTCAGTAATCTCTTATTTGGATCATGAACTTGCTTGATCATGACTTCTTCCTTTATTTAATATCAAAAAATGCTTTCTTCTTTACTCCTCTTACATACATATTGTGTCACTTTTAAATCTTGTAACAATTTAGAGTTTATCTTGGTAAATGGGGAGATACCCAATTTTTGCATAAATACTTTATAGGTTTTCCAGTAGTTCTTGCTAGATAATGAGTCCTTACCTTAATAGCTGAGATCTTCAGGTTTAGCTATCTCTTTGCTTCTGAGTTCATTCATGACTATATGATATGATATGATATATATACTTATGTATATATATATATAAATCTTTTTCACTGATCAATTTCTCATTTTTTAACCAATACAAAATCATTTTTATGATTAATGCCTTGTAGTCTAATTTGATACTTACTATTCTTAGATGCCCTACTTTCCCGTTTTTTTCATTGCTTCCTGTGAGATGCTTGAGAAAAATAAACTTTCCAAAAGTTAATTCTGTTTGTACCTTTCATTAATACTTCTCACATTCTTTTCTCACACAATATTATTGTTTTTTTTATTTTATTTTTTTAACATTTATTAATATTCATTTTTAAC
>NW_025376232.1:0-1337 GCF_016433145.1 Gracilinanus agilis
ATATATATATATAAATGTATTATTTCTCTATAATCAACAAAAAAAGCCAGGTCTTTATTTTTAATAGCTTACTCTGAAAATATGGCTCTTTTGAGTACAATTTAAGCTGGCACCAGCACCTTTCCCCCAAGAGCCTCTCCTCTTTCAGCCCCAATTTTAAATTTTCCATTTTCTGCCTCAACATTTTAAAAATGTTTCCTGCATTCTGGATATTCACATGTCAGAAACCAAAATGCTTTTCTAAGATACACATTCCTTTATTCACGTGCTTCCTACTGAAGGCAATAAGAATTTTGGATCTAATTCTTCCAGATTCATGTTTGGGCATTCAGGAAATCATTACTCTATTTCCTTAGCTGTAAGGGAAAGATTCTTACAATAATTGTTATTTATCTTTTTCCCAAATGATACTCAAGTGAAAGTACAAATGCCCAAGGATTATGACATGGCATAAACAAATAGCTCTGGTCCAAAAGTTGAGATAAGGATCTAGGGCAGTGATGGCAGAATTTTTAGAGGAGCAGGTGATGTGAAAAATGTTCTCAGGTACCTGTGGAGACAAGGGAAGGGAAGCAGCCCAGTCCCATATACCTCTGGCTTTCTAGTAATGGACTCTAGAGAACTCTGTCCTGGGGAGATGGTGTGTTTGACCACAAAAAAAAAAAAAAGACTTTAAGTGCCCTCTCTGGGACGCGTGCCATAGGTTTACCAACCCTTCCAGACACAATCCATGCTTCTCCCTTTCAGGAAGGTGAGCCAGCATTTTAATTTATTGTTCAGTAATCGTCTTTATGTTGTGCTGGAAACCTCAGATTCCCATATCTAGTGAGCTATTTCAAATTTTCTTTTCAATTGCTTTTACTCCTCTTCCTACTCAGTTCTTATTTCAAACCTTAATTGAATTATGATCCAACATTACTTTTAACACCTTGTTTTTTATTTCAGTGGCCACCAGAACAAATCCTTGGGATACCACAAAGCAAAATTATAAAAAGGAAGAGGGACAGAACAGATAGAATCTTTGATATGAAGTCAAAAGACCTGGGTTCATATCCTGATCCTGCTACGTTTTTATCAATATGGCCATGCATACATTACCTCATTTGTATCTGCTTTATTTTCTTCAGCTATAAAATAAAGGTATTGATGAGATGTTATCTAAGGTATCTCCTGGCTCTCCTAAAAAGGGAGGAACTGTGCAGAGAAGATTCTTTTCAAATCCAATAATGTGCTTGGATACCATGTGAATCAACTTTGGACTGACATGGTAAAAAGCCTGGTGGAACTGGCAAAGCTGGTGATTTTTACTAAATTCTCAAGCAAGATTCTCTACTTCT
>NW_025376233.1:0-1667 GCF_016433145.1 Gracilinanus agilis
ATCACCCCCACTGTCTATCCACAATGCTCTGCACATAGTAGGTGCTTAATCTAAGTATGTTGAATGGATGCTAAAATTTTGCATTTGCGGATTATTTAAAAGATGAAAATGCAGAATTCATTCATTCCACATTTTACACCTAGAAGGCATGGTGATGGGGTAAGAGCTAATAAAGCTAAAATGCAAGGTGTCCCAAAAACCTTGGTGCATCTAGAGAAGGAATTTTTGGAGTCAGAAGGCTGCAGATCAAAGTAGACTGTCTTCCACATCCGTGTATTTATGGTTTTATTTGGTAATTTTGGTTTTGTATGAGTGTGCTGCTACAACAACCACCACTATGAAAGTGTGTTTTTCATGATAATACACGTATAGCCCAAACAAAACTGTTTACCCTCTCTGAGTGGGGGAGGGAAGGGAGGGAGAGAGATGGTTTGGATCTTAGAATTTTGGAAAATATATGTTGAAAATCATTATTATACGTAATTGGGAAAATAAAATATTGTTGATTTAAAAAAGAAAAACCTTGGTGCAGTGTTTAGTAGCTTGAATAGCTTAAGAGGGCAACAACTAGAATTTAAAATTGCACTAAGACTTTTGGGCCTTCAAAGCCTTTAATGACATCAAAGGGGGTGTGGTAATAAATTATAAAAATGGTAATTCTCTGATAGGGCAAAGGGGAAGTGCAGATAAATGACTCTAGGTAAAATTGAGGAAGGATAAAACATTTACAGTTGGGTGTGGGAGGGCAGGGTCTTGATCAAGGAAGTTTGCCATGAAGGAGGTCTTTACCTTGGGCCTTTATGGAAGACAAAGCTTATGAAAGGTGGAGAAAAGGAGGGGAGAGCATTCCTGGCATGGGACAGAAAGGAACCAATTATATGGTTGTGGGAGATGACATGTTAACTTCTAAGAACAGTTTGAGTTCTCTTTAAAAACAACTAATTAATTAAGAATATTTTCCCATGGTTGCATGGTTCATGTTCTTTCCCTCTCTCTTCCCTCCCCTCTCCTGGAGCTGACTAGCAATTCCACTGGGTTATACATGTATCAGGGTTCAAAACATATTTCCATGTTATTAATATTTGCAATAGAGTGATCAGTTAAAGTCAACATCCCCAGTCATATACCCATTGAACCAGGTGATCAGTCCTATGTTTTTCTTCTGGGTTTCTACTCCCATAGTTCTTTCTCTGGATGTGGAGAGGGTTCTTTCTCATAAGTCCCTCTGGATTAGAATAATGCAATTTCCTTAGAAGGTAGAGTCCATTGAAGAGTAGTGTTGGGAGATAAGATAACAAGGGTAGATCTGGAAACCACTTTATGAAGGACCCTAAATGCCTCAAGAATTTGAATTTTTATCCTATGTTTGCTAGAGAGCCACTGAAGATGCTTGAGCAAGAGAGTGATAGAATAAGAATCATCTGAAAAAAATCATAACATAAGTAACAGAGACCTGATTTGAACTAATGAAGATGAGTCTTCCTGACTCAGGGCCTGGAGCTCTGTGAACTATGGCCACAACTAGCTACCTGATGACCACTACATTGAACTCCAAAAGAGTTGCAGAGTTAGAAGGGTCATTAGAGGTCTAATGCTCTGTTGACAATTTTTACCAGTCTATGATATTTTTTATTTCCAAAGATCCCTCTTTCTTTTTCCCCTTTATA
>NW_025376234.1:0-1067 GCF_016433145.1 Gracilinanus agilis
GCTGGAAGGGAAAAGGGACCCGTGAGGGGGCTCCGCCCTCCTTCCTGGCAGCTCCCAGACCCCCCTCCCCAATGGAAATGCCCCCAGGCCTGGGGCAGGGGAGGTCCGGGGTGCAGCACTGAGGTCAGCCCCAGCAGCTCTGAGGAAGCACCTAGAGGGTGACCCTCTGGGTTCTGGGTGCCAGAGAGGCTCCCGGGAAAGAGGGGCCGGGCTGTGCCCCCACAGCAGTCCTGGCAGGGCCTGGAGGAGGGGGAGGGGGCCTGGGCTAGGGCTGGTGGGGGCGTCAGAGGCTCCTGTGCAGAGGGAGAAGCCCCAGAGATGTGGGGGGGCAGCGGAGGGGCCTGGAAGAAGAGGTGTGGTGGGGGTCTTCGGAGAGGGTGAGAAGCCCTTGCAGACAGCAACATGAGAACAGGGATTGGGGGAGGGGAGAGGAAGTGAAGGAGAGGAGTGAACAGGGAAGAGAGTTCAGGTGGGGGCGGAGCGGCCCCCCTGCCTGACCGCAGCACCCCTTTACAGAGCCAGCCCACAGGGACAGGGGTCTCACCTCCTCCGGGATAGAACAAGCTCTGCAAGAGACCGGAGGGGCGGGAGTGCGGGATGGGGAAATGCAAAGGTAGAGAACCGGGAAGAGCCTAGTTTAAAACACTCAGAGCCCGCCCCTCGCGCAGGCCCCGCCCCCGACAGGCCACACCCTCAGGTGGGGCCCCGGTTTGCTGGCCCCGCCCCGTTGAGAGAATTCCCTCCCTCTTTCCCTGCAGTCTGTCCAATCTAAGAGCTGCTCCCTGGTTGGCGTTTCTTCCCCTGCCCCTCCCCCAGCCCCCAACCCCGCCTCCCTCCGAGTGCGGACTCCAGGCTCACAGTTTGGGCCTCTGCGGGTGCGGGGCTCCCCTGGAGGCTAATTATCCCCCGGCAGTCCCTCGTCTCCTCCCGGGGCGGGTAACGGCCCCCCTCGGCCTCTTCCCAGGACCTGCCTTCTGGCCCCTGTTCCGGGCCGCGGCAGAATCCCCGTGACCAGACGCGGCCATGCCGGCCTCGCTTCCTCCCGGGGAAACTCGGCTTCCGGAAGC
>NW_025376234.1:1089-1492 GCF_016433145.1 Gracilinanus agilis
GCCCCCCTCGGCCTCTTCCCAGGACCTGCCTTCTGGCCCCTGTTCCGGGCCGCGGCAGAATCCCCGTGACCAGATGCGGCCATGCCGGCCTCGCTTCCTCCCGGGGAAACTCGGCTTCCGGAAGCTCCCAGCGTGGCTGCAGGCCGCGAGGGACCCCGAGACCCCCCCAGCCCCCACGGAGCGCCGGGAGGGAGCCGGGAGAGCCGGTTCCGCCGTGAGGAGCCTCCCGGGGTTTCTGGGCTTCTCTTCTTGCACCGAGGCCTCTCCCCGCCTTGGGGTCCGCCTGGAGACACGGGGGCGACCCTCATGGTTTAGGGGACAGATGGATGTCTGAGATACCACGATGTTATGGAGGAGGCATATCTCTTTGTCTATCTCAACTTAAAGGAATTCCAAGAACAGT
>NW_025376235.1:0-3942 GCF_016433145.1 Gracilinanus agilis
CCTTTCCTTTCCTTTCTCTCTCTCATCCCTCCCTTTTTTCTTCTGCTGGTTGATTAGTGAACACTTGTACTGGTTGATCACCTGTTACATGAGGCTTAATAAATGCATAATGAATGACATCACTGGGGAGAAGTCACTTATGGCGATTACCTTCTATCTCATTCTTGCTGCCATTAAGCAGATCCCTGGGGTTCTGTGGAAGCTCTTCCAGGTAGGGTGGGGATGACAGATGGCTTTCCTCTGATGGGAAGTCTGACCTGACATTGAGTGGAGACTTGTACTGCAGCAGGGAGAGCCTCAAGACAGGGACTGGACTTGTGATATTAGTTTGGGCTGCCTGCAAGCTAAGAATATTTTTTCACAATTTTAAATAAAGTTAAATGAAAGTTTTACTGGGCAGTTCTAAATTATGCAACAGTTAGATTTGGCTCTCAAGAGAAAGCCAGGTGGCTCAGTGGATAGAGAGCCAGGTCTGGAGTCAGCATATCCTGGGTTCAAATATGGCCTCAGACACTTCCTGTGTGACCCTGGGTAAGTCACTTGACTCACCCCCCCCCCACCCCCCACTAGCCCTTATTACCACTCCTGCCTTAGAACCAATACTTCTAAGACCTAAGGTAAGGGATTAAAAAGTCTTGCCCAACCCCTGTTTTGTGCCTTTCCTCTTTTAATTATCTCTCAGGTTTACTGTATTTAGCCTCCTTTGAATCTATTTGTTTAGTGTGTTGTCTTCCCTTTTAGATTGTAAGTGCCTTGAGGACAGGGACTGCCCTTTCCCTCTTTTTGTATCCCTGACACTGTTGATTGAATCAAGGGATGATTCTGAGGTAGATACTCCACCTGGAAGTGTCCCTAAGCCACTTTCTAAGACTTTGCCACCTGACTTTTTCCTCTGATGAAATTATAGGTCTAAACAAAACCTTTCTTAAGATCATAGCTTTTGAGTAGGTTTCTCCAGGGGACCTGGCCCACATTCCTCATTTTACAGCCTCCTTACTGCTCTGGCACAAGAAACTCAATGTTCTGCCTGGGCATTTTCAGTGTAGAGCTGTCTACCTTTCTGAGAACTCTTCCCCGCTCCTCTCCATCTCTGGGCTTTCTTGTCCTAAGCTAAAACCAAAATGAATAATGTGAGAATTTTTTAAAAAATCAGAAAAGATTCTTCTACAGGACTCTTTGTATCTTTTTTAAAAACCTCTCACGTTATTCATTTTTGGAAGTGACTAATCTTATAAAACCAAAACCCCAAATCATATACCCAAATAAACAAGGGATAAATCCTATACTTCCATCTGCATTCTGACTCCAACATTTCTTTCTCTGGAGGTGGAGAGCATTCTTTTTCATAAATCCCTCAGAATCGTTGTAGATCATTGTGTTGCTGTTAGTATCAAAGTCTATCACAACATTGCAGTTACTGTGTACAGTGTTTTCCTGGTTCTGCTCATTTCACTCTGAATCAGTTCTTTCTGAAATCATCCTGTTCACAATAGTGTTCCATCACTATCATAGACCATTATGTTCAATTAATTATTACATTTTGTTTATTAATTATTACATTATGTTTATTAAATAATTATTACATTACTGTTTAGCCATTCCCCAATCCAGGGACATCCCTTGAGTTTGCAATTCTTTGTCATCAAAAAAAAGGTGCAGCTATAAATATGTTTGTACAAATAGATCCTTTTTTAAATCTTTGCTTCTAATATCTATCCTAAAACAAGAGTGGCAAAGGGCTAGGCAGGCAATCAGGGATTAAGTGACTAGTCCTGGGTCACACAGCTAGGAAGTGTTAAAACCAGATTTGAACCCAAGTCCTCCCAACTCCAGACCTGACTCAGTATTCACTGTCTACCCAGCTGCTCCTCTTTCTGATTTTCTTAATGCTGTGCCTTCCTGTTTGTTGATTGCCTCTCATTTCTCCGGTATGTAGTTTGTTTCTTCTCAGACAGAGCTCCTTTGTATACCCAGCACCTAGCGCTGTATGTTACACCAAGTAGGGCCTTAATAAATAATAAATGTCCAAATAGGGATTGGAATTGGACCTGGAATTTCACTGGTATAATCAAATCAACAAGCATTTATTAAGTACCTTCTATGTGTCAAGTTCTGGGTTATAGGGAATGGTGGCATTGGGAATTCCTCTTAAGGAAATTATTTACTAGAGAAAGTTGGTTCCTTCTCTACAACATCACTGAGAGTTTATTTTTTATTTTTAACCCGTATCTTTTGTTGTAGACTGGACACTAAATACTGGTTTTAAGACAGAAGACCAGCAAGGGTTAAGCAATGGGGATTAAGTGACTTGCTCAGGGTCACACAGCTAGAAAGTATCTGAGGTCAGATTTGACTCCAGGACTGACGCTCTATCCACTGAGCCACCTAGCTGTCCCCACTGGGAGATAAGTACAAAGAAGGAAACTTTCCCTTCATATAACTAAAACTAGCATAAATATAAAGTGAATAAAGATGGATGTCTGGGAAGCTGTTAAATACGAGGTAATTTGGGAGGGAGGGCACTAGTAAGTATTTAGGGGAATAAGGAAAGACGTGTAGAACATGATACATAAAGGAGGAGAGGGGGCATGCCAGACATGGAGGCGAGAAATGGCTCAAAGAAATGGAAGCAGGCTATGAATGCTTTGTATGCCCACAACAGAGTAAAAACGTAGTTTGCCTGGATCAGAGTTCTACAGGCTATCTAGGGGGCTTAAAAGAAGGATTGGGGCAGATTATGAGGGGCTTTGAAAGTTTCTATATCTCATCCTCAGAGCCACTGGAATTTGTTGAGGGATGTGGTTGGACAATCACTTGAGCTCCTTTCCCCACTTTGCCTTGTCTTTTACTTTGAATGGTTCTGGTGACATGCTGTCTCCCTCCAGGAAAGACCTCCTCAGGGTAGAATGCAAGCTCTTTAAGGGCAGGCACTGTTTGCTAGTCCCCAGCAAGCACAATGCCTGACTTAATGAACATTTCTGGAAACTTAATTTAAAGTGGAAAGTCTTTTGAATCAATGTGAACTAAAAAACCAACCCCAATCAACTGCGTCCCTCCACGTGCCCATCCTTCTCCCTTTGGCTTAGGTCCTCTTCTCCATCCGTGCCTGGAATGTTCTCCCTCCTCAACTCAACCAATTAAAGAGAATCCCAGGCTTCCTTCAATGTCCTGCTTATGTTCTGCCTCCTCCTAGAAGCCTTTCCTGATTTCACTCTGCTCCCCTCTGGTTATTAGTGCCCTCTCCTTGAAATCACTTCTTATATACGTTGTACTGTTTTATCAGTATACATGTTGGCATTCTCCAAACTCTTAGAAGGAGACTGTCTTCTTTTTGCTTTGGTATCCCCAGGGCCCACTAGATTGCAGGTGCTTGGGAGAAGATCAGGCTTCCAATCCTAGCTGGGCAAATCATTTCCCATGCCTGGGTCTCAGTTTCTTCACTGGTAGAGCGTGAGGGGTTGGACTCCCTGACCTCTCCGGGCACCCTTCCAGCTCTGTCTGTGATTCTCCTCCCAGACATTTAAGTAGGCACACTGACTCAGACTTAATCCCTTCCTGATTCTATTTCTTTGCCCTTGATGTGGCTTTCCTTCCAGTTCATGGCCTGTTAACCACCCGGGTAGGGATTAGCTGACTGCACTCTTTGGGTTTCCATTTACAGCTGGCACCTACGAATAAAGAAGACTGTTTATGTCTCAGAAAGTCATTTGTAGAGCTGGGATGAAGGAAGACTCTTGATTACCCACACACCAGTGACTACTCATCCTTTCCCCTCTGCCCCTATTAACTTGGATTGTGAATAGGAATCATTGGTGCGCCATGTTCCTTGGTGCTGAGGAGTGAGTGCAGTTGGATGGTTAGCTACTAGGGGACCACTCAAGCAAGGCTACAGTGAGCACAGATACTGTTTAATTTCTATTTGGGATTAATGGAGGGTGGGGT
>NW_025376236.1:0-3654 GCF_016433145.1 Gracilinanus agilis
GTCTTCTCCCTCCCGCACCGTGGAGGGGGGGTCCTCACCCGGATCCCGCTGCCGTTGTCCTGCACCTGGATCAGCTTCAGACCCCCCTCCCTCACGGTCACCTGGATGGCTGAGGCCCGGGCGTCCAGGCTGTGGGCACAGGGGGGCTCCCGTGATTGGGGAAATAAAGCGATCTTTTTAAGCCCCACCTGGTCTCCCAGGCGGAGGAGCCGTGAGGGCTGGAGCAGGGGTTGAGGGACTTGCCCAGAGCCACACTCGAAGCCAGGCCTGGCTCTCCAGCCATCCTGCCATCCAGCTGTCTCTCATGATCTCCCTTTGACAGAGAGGAAACAAGCTGGGAGGGTCACCTGCCGAGCTCGGGTCACCCAGCCACAAAGGATCTGATGCAGAATTTGAACCAGGAACTCCCAACTTCGGGCCATTGAGCAGCCCAACTGTATCAAGTCAGAACACCAGGGCCGCCCCCACCTCCCCGCAATCGCCAGGAAAGCCCTTCCTAGAGCCAAGGTTCCGCAAAGGGGGGATGGGGGGGAGGGACGGCTTTTGTGGTCCTGAGAGAATAGTGAATGGGAGGGGGCAGGGGGACCTGGGGGAGTCTTGCGTGCTCGTCTATGTGGGGGAAGGGGGATGCCAGACAGTCAGCTGGAGGTCAGCCAGGGCAGCCTAAGGTTCACTTGGAGATCCCCTGCCTCTCTGCTTCTCTTGCTCCTCCCCCACCAGCCCTCAGCCCACTCCCCGCGGATCCAAGTCCCGACACCCCACAGCGACCACGTGCAAGAAAACCCCCTGCAGAGTTTTCGCGGGAGCTGGTCCTGCGCCTGCGCAGTGGGCACCAGAGCCCGGGCTCGCCCCACCCCGGTCTGCACTCTTCCTCATTTTCACCAACCAGTTCTCCATCATCTCCTTGATGGCGTTCGCAGGGCGCTGGATGACCTCCCCTGCAGCGATGCGGTTTACCACTTTCTCATCCAGCCGCTTGATCACCCCCGCTACAAGCGACATGTTGGCTGCAGCCACGACTAGGCATGCGCCAAGCGGTCCAGCCTCCCGGACGGTCAACCAATCAGCAGTCAGTGCTTGGGGAACTAGGCAGACCCGTGCAAATAAACTCTCTTAGTACCAGGCTGATCAGAGAAAAAAAAAAAAAAAAAAAAAAAAAGAGGCCCTCTCCAACCAATCCCCATAGTCTCCTTTAGGAAACCGGGCAGATCTATGCAAACGAGCTTACCTCAGCCAATCACCTTAGGCCTGCTTCCTCTCTCCGGCCGCCCCATGCAAATAAAGAACCCTTTCAGCCAATCAGCTCTGCCTCGCTTGGGGTGCCAGGCAGATCCGTAAGAATAAACGGCTCTGGCAGCCAATCGACTCTTCCGTTTTGGTCACATTCCCCCTTCCCTGATTTTCTCATCCTCCGCTCTAGGTCTGCAGGGACTGCCCTCAGCGGGTGTGGAGACATCGAGGCTGATTGGAGAGGTCGGATGCCTATCGCTACCCAGCACTGTCTCGTGATCTCACAGAAATGCAGAGAGGATCAAGGGACCGCCTCGGCTCACCATTCATTGGCTGAGCTGCGGAGCGGGCACCCCGCAGGCACCTCCCGATTGGCTCATTCCTGCTTTCTAAAATAAAAAATCCCCACGCCAGAGCAGCCAATTGGAATCGAGCGGCGCGTCTTCTCGGGAGGGTCTTGTCCTGACGTCTGCGCGATCTCCCCAATTCGACGGCGGCTTCAGACGAGGAGGGTTGTGTGTTCTCGGCTCTTGCTCTATCCTCCGCTGTTCTGCCTCGCTGCAGCCAGCCCGCCCCACCCCCCCATGGCCTTTTCCAAGATGTGGGCCGCTGGGCCCAAGAGGCGGCGCGCTGAGCCCGAGGAGCAGCACGTGTTCCGGCCCGAATGGACGCAGCGCTACTTAGTGGTGGAACGAGACGACGGGGAGGGTGCTGAATGTCTGGTGTGCCGCCGCCCCATCGTGGCCACCCGCGAACGGGATGTGCGGCGCCACTACGAGGCTGAGCACGAGCACTACGAGGCATACGCGGCTGGTGGTGAGCGCGCAGCTTTGGTGGAGAGGCTGCGACGTGGGGATGCGCTGGCCGCAGCTGCCTTGTCCAGAGAGGAGCGCGCTGCACGTGCAGGCCTGAGTGTGGCGCACCTGCTGGCGCTGCACGGGCGGCCCTGGGCAGAGGGTGGCCTGGTGCGCCGCTGCCTGGAGGCTGTGCTGCGTGAGGCTCTGCCCGAGCACTGTCGCCTGCTCGACGACGTGGACCTGTCCCCCGAGAGCCTGGCGCAGAGAACCCTGGGCCTGGCGCGGAACCTGCAGGCGCAGCTGGCAGCGCGCGGCCCAACCTTCCAGGCCTTCTCGCTGGCGCTCGATGACCAGCCCTTCGTGGGTGCCGATGGCCGCCTGCTGGTGTTTGTGCGCGGGGTAGACCAGGATTACGAGGTGGAGGAGGAGCTGCTGACCGTGGTGAACCTGGCCTCTCGCCCCACAGCTGCACACATTCTGCGCACGGTGTCCGACGCCCTGGCGCGGGCCGGCCTGCCCTGGGACAGGTTGGTGGGCGTCGCGTCCACCGGCACCGAGGCCTGCGGGGCGCTGGTGCCGCTGCTGCAGGAGCGTGCGGGTGGCACCCCACTGCTGCACTGCGCCGGCCTGCTGCACCTGGAGCTGCTGGGCTCACGCCAGCTGGACATGGGCGATGTGGTGGACACGGTGGCTGGCTGGCTGGCGCTGCTGCGTAGCCGGGGGGCGCGCCCGCTGGCGCTGAAGCTGTTGCTGGAGGAGGCTGCCGCGCACCACGGCACCGAGGCCAGCCTGCCGTGCCTGGGCAGCTGGCTGCGCGCTGGCAAGGCTCTCAAGCGCGTTTTCTCCCTGCGCCGCGAGCTCGAGGGCTTTCTGGCTGAGGCGGGCGCGTCCACGGCAGCCCTGCGCAACCCCGACTGGCTCTGTGATCTGGCCTTCCTGGTGGACGTGCAGGCGCACCTGGGCGAGCTGGCCGCGGAGCTGCGCCTGACGGGCGCGTTCGCCTTCAGCGTCCTGGAGCACGTCTGCGCCTTCGGGGACAAGCTGCTGCTACTGCAGGCGCATCTGCGTGACGGAGACCTGACGCTGTTCCCCGCCAGCCGCGAGCTCTGTGCCGAGCTGGAGCAGCAGCAGGGCCCTGGGCAGCGCCACCTCCTGGCCTCCCCCCGCTACGGCCAGGCCCTGAGCCACCTCCACGCCGCCCTGGAGAGCCGCTTCGAGGACCTGCGCTCGGTCAAGAGGGACCTGGACATGTTCGCCGACCCCTTCGCCTTCCCCGTGGAGAACGCGCCCGCCGCCATCCAGGAGGAGCTGGTGCGCATGAAGTCCAGCTCCACGCTGCTCAGCGAGTACCGGGAGGAGAACCTGGGCTCCTTCTACGCCGGCCTGCCGCCGGGCTGCTACACCGAGCTGCAGGCCGTCACCTTCCGCGCCGCCGCCCTCTTCGATAGCAGCAGCATCTCGGACAAGGCCTTCTCCTACTTCATGAAGAACCAGGCCCGCCTGGCCCAACTTGGCACTGATGAGCAGCTGCACGCGCTGCTCCGCCTCGCCACCAGCAACCTGGAGCCGCGACTCGATGAGCTGGTGAGGGCCCGGAGCCGCTCCCTGGCCTGAGCCCCCCCTCCCC
>NW_025376237.1:0-1832 GCF_016433145.1 Gracilinanus agilis
TTTTTTTTTACATCACCAGAGTTTTCCCCAATATTCTTTTTCCTTAGAGGTTAGCCATCAAAAGGTTGAGTGTGTTTTAAGCATGGAAGAGAAACAATGAAAATGTGTGTATGTGAAGGAGGAAATAACATGGAGCTGTCAATTGTTTTGAAAGGAGAATCACCAGGAGAGAGAAGTCGAGGGATTGACAGAGTTCAAGATTTAAAGACAATAAAATAGTGGTATATTGGAAATCAGGACCTCTACAGTCACATCCCAGCTATGCTATTTATGACATGACATTAGGCAAGTTATTTTGCTTTATCTTTTCTACACGAAGAAACCGAGGGAATTGAATCAGAGGATCTCAGACCTCTTTGAGATTTGGAACTGACACATATAAAATGATAGAGGACCACTGCAAGTTCTTCAGCAATTTGAAAATTGTGGTTGTAAACCGGGGCTCGGAAAGAAGAGATATGGGGGATACTCCCCCTTTGCAGGGATGGAAGACTCACAAGTGTTGTACAGTGCTGGACTTTTTTGATGTACTGGAAATTATGATTTTTTTCTTTTTCTTTTCTTTTTGTTTTAAAGATAATATTTGTTATATGGAATGATTCTCTGGGAAGGGAGAAATACTGGAGGAAACTGATGATGTAAAAAAAAAAATTACTTTTTTTTTTCCACTGGCGATTATTCACAAGGAGGGGTGAGATAAGGAAAGGCCGGGAGTGGGTAGAGTGGACGGCAGGGGGAAGAGGTCAGTATTCCAGGAAGATGAGTGAGCTCCGGGAAGTTACAAGTTTGGAAGTTTAGGGGAAAGTGTGGCCAACTAGGCTCTAGCAGAATCCGGACAGGGGAACGGGTCCGCTTGCAGAGGTGGCACCGAAGGGACAAGAGACTGGGGAAGTGACCCGCCCCCGTCTGTTACGCAGTCCGCGTGCGCTTGGGAGGAGGGGTGCCGCCCTCAGAAAAAAAAAAAAACAAAAAAAAAACCAGGAACCTCCGAAGAAAGAATTGGAAGACCCAAAGAAAGAAAAAGGCGGCCCCTCGCAACAACTTTCCTCAAAACGCGCCGGGACGGAACTCAACACCGTAGAGTCAAAGGACAGTGGCACCAGCCAAAGCCAACAAGTTCTCTCCAGAGTGACGGGCGGCGGGAATGTGGGCGGAGCCTCAGAGACCCAGTCAGTGATTGGAACAGGCGATCGTTCCACAGATAGGTAGAGAGTTGGGGCGGACGTCAGACCCCTCTCTGAGATTGGCTCCTGGCAGAGGAATACAAGCGCTGTGCTGAAGATTGGCATGCGAGAGGTGGGCTTATCCTGGAGCTTCCTCTTCTGCGATTGGCAAATGGAGAGTAGGAGGGATTGAACTCGTTGTGTAGAGCTGAGGATTAGCTCTTAGTGGAGAATATAGGCACTGGGTAGGGAAGGGAAGAGAAGAGAAGGGAGGGGAAGGACTCGTGCTTCTCGATTGGCTATCGGGGTGATGGGGGCGGGTGCAATAGCCAAGCGGAAGCCTGAGGTTGGCTGACCGGCTCGTGATTGACGGACCGCGGGGCGATCTGCGCGACCAGCGGTTTGTTTTTTCGGAGCGTTCCTGAGGTGAACTGCAACCGGACGGACCGACTGAAGAGAGAGACTCGACTGACTGGCTGACGGAACAGGCCAGGCTGGACGGGATCCGATCTGGGATGTAGCGGGCCAACCCGCCCATGCCCCAGCGCCCGGCCGGAGCCGGAGCCGGAGCCGGGGGATGTGGCGGGGGCCTTGAGCGCCGCCCGCACCCCCTGCCCGGAACCAGGCCCGCAGCCCTCGGCATGCGGCCCCAGCTGCGGAGGTGACACC
>NW_025376238.1:0-5934 GCF_016433145.1 Gracilinanus agilis
AGCAGAATAATAAATTTATTAAAATTAAAAATTTTATGTGCTAAGTACTGGTATTATAAGGTCAAAAGTAAAACTGTTCTTCCTTCAGGGAGCTTACATTCTAATAGGAGAGATAATGTGTGTATGTATTTCTGCCTAGAGGCAGAGGTGAGAAAGGAGTGGAAGATGGTGTCTTGTGTGGGACGAAGTGAGTATGTCAGATTTGCTAAAACATAGGATTAGGAGAGTGGTGGTGGGGAGGAAACAAGTATTGATTAAGAGCCTACTATGTGGGGGGCAACTGGGTGGCTGAGTGGATTGAGAGCCAGGCCTAGAGATGGGAGATCCTAGATTCAAATGTGGTCTCAGATACTTCCTAGCTGTGTGACCCTGGGCAAATCACTCTAATCCTCATTGCCTAGCCCTTACTACTCTTCCGCCTTGGAACCAATAAAGAGTATTGATTCTGACATGGAAGGTAAGAATTTTTTAAAAAGAACCTACTATGTGCCAGGCATGGTGCTAAAAGTTTTAGAAATATTATCTCATCTGATCCTCAAAATAATCCCCTGAGATAGGTGCTGTTATTATCCTCATTTTACTTCTCAAACTCAGATAGGAAGTCAATTAATTAACCTAGGGTAACACTGATAGTAAATATTGGAGAAGGCATTTGAACTGAGATCTTTCTCAACTATTATTTCAGCACTCTATCCTCTAGGCCAGTTGCATCATGTGTAAGAAGACTGGGAAGGGAAGAAGGGAAGACGGCTGTAAAGACCTTTAAATGCTAGATGGGGTGTTTATATTTGATCCTAGAGATAATAGGGAAGCAATGGGATTTGTTAGGGAAAGAGGGTGTAGTATAATCAGATCTGCCTTTAGGAAAATTATTTTGTCCATAGAGGATGATTTGGGGTGAACTAAGACTCCAAGTATGGATACCAAATAGGAGATTAATAGCAATAGTATCCTTCCTTAACCTGAGTGGTAACTATGTGAATATAGAAGGAACTGGGGAGAGAGATTGTGGAGTTGAGAGCTATAAGATTTGGCAATTGATTGAACACGTGAAATAATTGAGAGTGAGGAGTAGTGAATGGCAGACACCAAAGTTGAGAATGACTGAAGATTGTGGTGCTCTCAAAGGTAAATAGGGAAGTTCAGAGGAGGGAAAAGTTTTGAGAGAAAGATATTAAGTTCTGTTTGTACTTGTTGAGTTTGAGAATCATCCAGTTTGAAAATGGAATTGGCAATTGCTGGTGTAGGAGTTGAGTTTAAGAGATAGACTAAGGCTATATATGTAGATTTGGGAATTTTTTGAAGAAATGAATCCTTCACAGAATAATACAGAGTGAAACAAGTATAGAACTAAGAGAACATTATATGCAACTACAGACTTAATATTTGAAGAATGCCTTGTGAATGTCCATCTCCAGAGAAAGAATATATATATATATGCCTTTTTTCCAGATGATGCCTTCTGTGGTATGGAGGAGAAGGGGGTATTGAGATATCTGGGAATAAATTCTACTTAAAACAAAACAAAAAATAAAGAGAAAAACCATTGAAAAAATGAAATGATTACTAAACTAGTGGAAATTAATGAGATCACCAATTGAAAGAGTGTAAAGAGAAAAGAGAAGAGAGCCAAGGACTTTCTCAATTAGGGGGTAAGAAGACACAAATGTTGAATAGGCAGAAGGGCCTATAGATGGGTCAAATATGTAAATGGAGAACCAAGAGAAAGGAGTGTCATAAAAATCCAAAGAAGAGAGGATATTGTGGAGGAGAGTGAGTTCAACAGTGTCAAAAGCTATGAAGAGGAAAGTCAAAAAGAAGGAAATTAGAGACAAGACAATTAGATTTGACAATTAAAAGATCACTGATGACTTTGAAAGAGAATAGTTTTGAGTGATAAAGTTGGAAGGTAGGATGGTGTTAAAAAAGAGTTTGAAGCAAAGCAGTGGAGATAACAAGTGAGTAGACAGATTTTTCAAAGACTTTGGCCAAGAAATAGAGGTAAGATATAGGACTGTAGTTGGTATGGACTATAGGAATCTAAAGAAGGTTTTTTAAGGATGGTGGCAATTTGGGTGTGTTTATAGGTAGCAGGAAAGGATCTAGTAAGTAGTTAGGGAGAGATGGAAGGAGAGAGAGAGAGAGAGAGAGAGAGAGAGATGCAAGGGAGAAAGAATGGAATCAAGAATTCAAGTGTCCCTCCTTAAGGCCACTTTTTTTTTTTTAATCAGGAATTGAAGGAAAGGAGAAAATGGAAAAGAATAAAGTCAAGGGCCTGAGAGATGAAGTGGAAGTGAGAGTTCTCAGATTGATTTTTTTTCTTCTAATGTATGAATGTGGCTAAGGCCTCAGCTTTGAGGGTGAGGGAAGGAGGTTCTGTTGTAGGTTTCATCAATGGAGCACCGGACAGGATTATGTGTCAGTAACTGTCCCCAGATGTAATTCATAGGATCATAGTTTAGGGCTTGAAGAGAACTTGTGGCCCAGTGGAGAGACCTGGAGTCGATAGACTTTGTTGTTGAGTCATTTCCATCTTTGTATCCCCATTTTGGAGTTTTCTTGGCAAAAATACTGAAGAGGTTTGCCATTTGTCTCCCTCTAGAATGGAGGCAAATAGGGTTAAGTGACTTGCCCAAGGTCACACAGCTGTTAAGTGTCTGAGGCTGTATTTGAACTTATGACAGTAGTCTTTCTGATTCCAAGACTAGGGTTCTATTTCCCTGCACCACCTTATTACCTTGCAGTCAAGAGAACCTGGGATCAAATATTGTCTCCTATTCATACTATTTGACCTTGAACAATTTATTTAACTTCCCTGGGACTCTGTTTCCTCATCTGTAAAAATGAGCCAATTGGATAGGACAGTCTTTGAGTTCCCTTCTGGAATGGAGATTCTAAGTCATCTGTTTTAATGTTTTCATTGCTGAAGAGGAAACTGAGGAAAAGCAAGAGGAAACCAAGATCATATGGGTAATGAGAAACTGAGATGAGATTTGCGCCTAGTCTTGATCCTTTGACCCTAATTTGAAGTTTTTCCAACCCTACCCCATCTACCCTCACTGTCATTGCTACTCCTCTCCAAACCCAGCTTCCCCAAGATTTCCAAAATTCTCTCTTTAGAGTTGTATTCCTTTGGTTTGAGCATTGTCCAGCCTTGCCATTATTCCTTTAAACTCTAAATAGCCTTCAGGAAAATACCACACTAAATGCCTGACTTATTAGGTGAATAAGCCCACTGTTCTTCCAGGGAAGGTGGATAGGCTGGCTGTATTAAAAGGGTACCAAAAGAGAAAAGGAAAAGGGGAAGAAGGGACACACTAAGATAAACTTCATTATGAATTCTTTCCTTATTAGCCTCTACTATGCTGTGAGAGTTTGTTCCCATCTTCATATCAAGAAGCTCAGACTGTATCCTTAACAATACTCTTCATGGTTGCCAGAGCCTCTAGAGTGATGTGCAGAGACCAAAATTGTGTTTGAGAACCTCTTCACCCCACCAGCTTTCCTAATATGGAAGACTCCACCCCACTGCAGCTGTGCAACATGGGGAACGAAGACCTCTCTTCTCTATCCTCTCAGAGGGGCCCTCTCACTTATTCCAGAGTGTCTCAAAGGGCTTTTGAGCTGGGAACCAGGCTGCTTGTGGGATTGGGAGGATGATAAAGGCGGGAAATCCCTGAGGGCCTCTAAGGGTCAAGGGGCTGCGGATCTGGTGACTTCTGAATGTGGGCTTGGACAAAGGGAAATCTATGGTGGCAGTGGCAAAGGAAATATAATAACTATGAAAACAAACTTTTGTTAGAGAGGTTCTCTTCTTGTATTGGCGAGCTTTCTAAATCCTGGAATAGAAAGGCTATTTCTTCCGGAGTGGTTGGATTGTCTAAATATCCAAGAGGATTGTACATTTTTCCCTACTAACAATACAAATAGATTGTTGGAGAATTCGCTTGGTAGTGGCTGGCTAACTGATCGAAAAGAAAAGGAAAAGAAAGGGCACACTGGTGGTGTAGATGGAATGAGCCCTGGGCTGGGAGTCAGAAGACCTAGGGCTTTTCCTGACCCTGCAACTGAACTGCTATGCTTCTTGGTCATATCCATCATTTTCTCTGTTGATCATCATAAAGTGAGGATAATGATACCTCCCTAACTGCCAGGAAATAGGGAGAGTGGTGTGATAGGAAAAAAGTGCTTTGAATGTATTATAGTAAGAATATCAAGCTTTATGAGCATTAGTCTGTTGGGACAGCTAGTGAGACCCCAGCCTCTCTTGTGTAACCTTGTCTGTTTTTTGTCATTAATAACCTTAGAGAAGTTAGAGAGTGGTTCAGGTTCAAGTGTGACTTGGTTCTCTGGATATAGGATGGGAGCTGACTTTTCATATAAAATTGTTCAATCATTCTCCTTCCCTTCACATTGATTTTCAGATGCTACAGCATCCTGACTGGGTTTGGAGAACAGAGAGAGGTAAATAAAACCTTACCCTGTGGCTAGAACATTTTTATGTTAAATATGGCCAAAGATGATATGTTTCTGGGAATCTAAATGGAAAGGGCCAAAATTCCATTTAGTGACTAAGGCCCATAGGCCAGGCTTCTCCTGCCATATTCAGAAGAAAAAAATCCTTTATCACTGGGGCCTTCTCACAGTGCTTAGAAAATTTCATAACAGCTGGTGGTCAGAGGGATTAAGTTGAGGACTGGAACTTCAGAGCTAGGATTTCTAATTCCTCTTATCTGGAAGTGCTGTGTGACCTTGGGCTAGTTTCTCTTCCTCTCTGGGTGCCCATTTCCCCCCACTGGAATAAAGGTAAATTGCTTTTTCCTAGGATTTCTTTCAGCTGTCTCAGGATACAGCAGTTTTACACATAAACAGTTGCAGGGCTCGGTGAGTAAACTGAAGCTGCTGTACTAGTCCTTCATGAAACAGCCAGAAAGAGGAGGCAGAGCAGGGGGGCAACTGATACGGGCCTATCCTTTTTCTGTTCCCTTCCTTCCCCCTTCATCTCAGAGCCTGGCTGCCAGCTCAGTTTCTCTGGGGCCCTGAGTGTCTCCTCTCTCATGCCCCCAGAAGATGGTATATCTGGATGGTGTGCTCATACCCGTGCCATACCCTGGGCCATTTTATCCTCAGCACTGGACTTCTTTGAATTCAGAGGTGCCTGATGAATCCTAGGCCCTTCCCCCAAGCTTTCCCTTTGGCTTCCAGGAGAATCACATGCCTGGCATTGGGAGGACATGAAGGGGAAATCCTAAACGAATTAGGAATATGGGCCTGCATCCTCCCTCTTCCCTCCCCCTGGCCATTGCACAGGCTTTTCAGGGTCAGTCATGGGCTAATAACAGAGATGATAACACTGATATCACATGGCCAGCTCTGTCTTGCCGAACAACAAGGGGAACATTGTTCGGAGCCCATTAATGGTTTGAGTCTCCCGCTTTAAGCCGTGGAGGGATTTAATAAGGGGCAAGTTTAGGGTCAGTCGCTCCTGGCTATGGTGTCTGTTTGGCCTTCTCCAAATTGTGCTGCCATTATCTTCAGCACCTGCCCATCCCCTTTCTAGTTCTCTCTCTCTCTCTCTCTCTCTTTTTTTTTTGACTTCTTCTTTAGAATGTAAAACTTCTTGAGGACAAGGACTTTCTAGGTGGCTTGTATTTGTAGCCTAGGTATTTAGCACCATGCCCTGCACTTAGTATATTCTTAATAAAAACTGATCTGTTGATCTCTCTCTCATTTGTCAGAGGGCATAGATAAAGGGGCTTTCCCTTTTCTCATCTCCCAAGAAGCACAGACATACAAACCTAGCAAATGGGAACACAAATATTTATATATATGCATATATATATGTACATATATATATACACACATGTAGAGAAATATGATAGATTGACAGGGGAGGGGAGAGAGAGAGAGGGAGAGAGAGAGAGAGAGAGAGAG
>NW_025376239.1:0-1257 GCF_016433145.1 Gracilinanus agilis
CCGATTTACTACCTACATGATCTTAGACAAATCATTTAATCTCTTTCTGAGCTTCAGTTTACTCATCATTTAAACAAGTGATGTGGACTATATAAACCCAGTTCTCTAAATCTTCCAAAGATCCAGAAGCCCTTTCATACCTGACTCTGAAAACAGCAATACTTGCAAACAACCCAAGAAGAAAATTACTTATTTCGCATGCCTTCAGGTCTTAACAATGATCAGATCTGGGACAGGGTGGGGAGAGAGAATTATTATAATGACTGAGTTAGTTGGAAAAGTCTCTGGGGGTGTTTTCCTTGCCTTATCCACCTCCTGGTGATGGACTCATCACTTCCCCTCTCCTTCCCCAACCCCTCCACATCTACATGGGAAGAGAGGAAGGGGGAACATCATTATTATTATTTATATGGTATTTTAGGACGCAGGGTGCAGAATGAGATGCATATTTTGGGACACAGCCACTGCAGGAATTTGTTTTGTTTGCCTGGGTATTTCTGTAACAAAGATTTTTTCCCCCCTTAAAAGGGCTGAGCGAGATGCAGAGAAAACAGACTTTTGTTAACTGAAAGAAATAAAAGTAAATGGAAGTTTAAAAAAATTTAACATCTCTAGAAGAAGAGTCTTTCCCCATCCCTACCCCTCATCTGGAAGATAGATTTGGAACTTCGGGGAATCCAGGAGCTTTAGAAAGAATTTGGGACACCCCCTCCTCTCCCCACTTGCACACAGGGAGAGGAATGCAGAAATATGGCTGGAGATGATGAATGCCATCCTTAATGTGAGAACATGCTGACTGGCTCACTATCAAAGCTGCTCCTATTTCAGGGTTAGTCGCTGGAACAAAACCTACCAGGAGGGCTGGTTCTGCTTGGCATGGCCAGGAACCACACCTGCATCTCCTGCAGCCAGCAATTTATGCCTCCCATGCCCCTCCACCCCTCAAAGACAAAGACTCTAGTTTTCTGATCTTAGCTCTCCAAAATGCCTTTTGAGGGGATTATTTATTTTAATACTCATTTTATAGGAATGAAAAAATCCAATTCCTTGGAAGCAAAGCATCCTTACAAGTTTAGCTCTGATCCTTTTAGAAACTTCAAAAAATCTGGATGGGGTTGGGGGGAGAGAGACAGGGAGACAGGGAGAGAGAGAGAAAGAGAGAGAGAGAGAGAGAGAGAGAGAGAGAGAGAGAGAGAGATACATATTAAAAACCTACTCTTAGGTTTTACTGGAGATAAAATGTCCCAAATGAAATAA
>NW_025376240.1:0-1633 GCF_016433145.1 Gracilinanus agilis
ATATATATATATAATTACTTTGTTCTCTATAATAATTTCACCTTTTAGAAAACATCTAAATACATCCCAGGTTGGTTTTTTTCAGTCATAAAATCTTCCAATTCTTAACTCTTGTATGTCTAATGAGGGAATTGACCCAAGAACGTTTTTTTCCTCTCTACTTTTATATACAAAATAATCGACTTAATTTAATAAAGCAGTTGATATCCTCTACCTCTACATGAGAAGTCAAGTGGTATACACACATAGGACCAGGAGCTGGGAAGAACTAGAATAAATCCCAATTCAAACACTTGCTAACTCTGTAACACTGGGCAAGTCACTGAACCCCTCTGATCTCTGGTTTCCTCATCTGAAAAATGATGATAAGTGATATCTAGCTCACAGGGTTGTTATGAAGTTCAAATGAAATTATGTTATGAACAGTGACTTGTAAGCATTTTAAGCCCTCTCTGGATGTCAGTTATTATATGTTCTATTCACTCGGTCCCAGGCTCCACTTGTCACTATCAGCCACATTGCTGTGACTTCCTGATGGGAGCCTGAGGCAGTGCCTGTATGATTCCCCACCTGCAGCTACACCGCTACATCTAGAGGTTTGGCTGAATTCTTTTTTTACCTTTAATCCAGGTGCTTTAGTGCTCTGTAGCTATAACCTGCTTCTCTTAAAGTCTAGATCTAAAGTGTCCCATACACCGCTCACCTTAGGAAAACAATTTATGAATACAGCACTTCATATTCCAATAGTCATTTTATTTCCTGCTTTTTTTTTACCCTCTTTGAAAGAACAGCTGGTAACATTAACAACTGTTCATTCAAGGTCCATAATGAAAGGTGAATGATATGAAAAACTCTTCAACCTTACATAAATTTGCATAGACATGACTCTTCAGTTAAATCACATGACTTAACAAAGTGGTTTCTCATTAATCTTAGGGAGAGGGGGAAGAGGAAGGAAAGGCAGGGCACTTCTATCACTAAACTAATTCTCTATGAATTATTTTTCTACAGGTAAATGACAAAATAAGATTCATACAAAGTCAGCATGATTTGGAAAAAATAACAGCATTTGTGAATTAACTAAAAATCCACATTCAGCTTTTAAAAGCATGTTCTTCACCCTATTGTGACATTGATAGTACACAAACTTATTATTTTACAAATGAGGAAACTGTGGCTCAGAAGAGGTGAGTGACTTGCCCAGAGCCACTCAGTTAATAAGAAAAAGTAAGATTTGAGCACATTTCAATTTCTCTTGAATCCAAACACAGTGCTTATTCCATTTTATATTATATAGATAATATTTGGAACTTAAACATGAAAGAGGTTTTTTTTTTTTAATTTGGTGACTCCAAATATTATTTCTTATGCCCAGTCCTTTGGATTCAGAAAAAAAAATGTATTTTTGTTGCACTATGAAAAAATTCAAATATAACAACTGCCTGGGAAATGTTACAATGGTGAGTAAAAACATAACCATTTCAATATAACCAACTAACAGGAGACAACAAATTTGGTGTAGGTTATCAGACAGACATTGCAGTAGAAAAAGAGTAAGTGGATGACTAAATGTTTACATTTAATTAAAGGGTGCTAGACTTTTAAAGGTAACAAAATTTCATTTGGTGCCTAT
>NW_025376241.1:0-2997 GCF_016433145.1 Gracilinanus agilis
GGCAAGTCACTTAACCTCAATTGCCTAACCTTTGCTCTTCTGTCTTAGAATTAATACTAAGATAGAAGTTAAGAGTTTAAAAATAAAAAAAGAAAGAAAGACTATGGAGAGGAGGGCAAGTTCTTTAGGTCTTGAGAAGGGCAAATATTACAATTTTCAGTATGCAGACCAAAGACTAGCGAGTTTGACAAATTCCTGGAAAAGTTCTAGAATGTATTATGGAAGTGAGGGACAGCTAGGTGGTACAGTGGATAGAACTCTGGACCTGGAGTCAGGATGACTTGAATTCAAATCCAGCCTCAGACCTCTACTAACTGTTTGACCCTGGGCAAGTCACTTAATCTTGTTAGGCTCAGTTTCCTCATCTGTAAAATGAGCTGGAGAAAGAAATGACAAACCATTTCAGTATCTTTGGCGAGAAACCCCCAAAAGGGGTCAGGAAGAGTCAGACACAAGTGAAACAACCAAACGACAAAATTAAGGAAGAGATGGCTAGCAAACATCTAGAAAAGGAAACAGAAATCATAGAGAACCATCATGTCTTCCTCAAGGACAGGTCGTGCCACATTAACCTCATTTTCCGACAGTGTTACTAGCCTGGTTGATCAATCAAAGAATATAAATAAGATTTATCTAGATTTAAGTAAAAGCATTTGACCCAAAAGGGCTAATCTTGTGGAAAGACAGAAAGGCAGATATGGGTTCGGTAATAAATAGGTCAATTAGTTGGATTCAAAATCAGCCGAGGGGATGGACCCAGACCATACACGATAACAGGTTCCATGTCAACATGAAAGGAGGTCTCCAGTGGAGCGCCTCTTTCTTTCCTAAAGATTTATCTTTGATTTTGTGCTATTTAACATTTTCCTCCATACACATATATCATGCTTATATATGCAGAGAGAATTATCAATGACACAAAGCTGGGGGTGCCTAGCTAAAATACAGAATGATAGAGTCAAGATTCAAAGAGATTTTAGTAGGCTAGAGCAGGGGCATTCCACATGTGACCCATCAATCACAGGCTGCATGAAGGCCCTCAACACTCCCCAGTGTGACCCAAACCAGATTAAAATGTTATTCCTTTCTGATTTTAATGTGTCGCTGCATGAAAAAGAAAAGAAATATGTAACGTTGTGATTTCCTAAGTCAACACGGGAACCACATCCGTCCTTCTTTGGTGTATAGTGGCCCCAATTTCTATTTGACTTGGACACCACTGAGCTAAGGCACTGGGCTGAATGGACCACAAGACGAGGGATGTGCAGCTCCCATTGGACTCTGCCTCCTTTCCAACCACAACGGAAATGTTAAGTTTAGGGGGTTACATTTTAGAGGGGAAACTGATAAGCTGGAGGGTTGCCAGAGGAAAGTGTCAGGATTGTAAAAGTCCTTGGAATAATGTCCTGATTGGTGTGAATTAGTTCAAGGGCCTTGGGCAGTTTAGCCTAGAGAGGAGAAGACAATGGGGACCTTAACTCTTTTCCAGTATTTTAAATTGCCTTGTTGAAGAGATTAGATTTATTCTACTAGCTTCCAAGCAATGAACAAGACTTGTAAAGAGGGATATTAGGGAAATTAAGACTTGATATAAGAAAAAAAAACTTCTTTATAATTAAGAATACCCCCAAAATGGAATGGATTCCCTAGGGAAGTAGTCAACTATGATGTTATCCTTTTCTGACCCCCCAGCCCCTTACCACTGGAGGTCTTAAAGCTGGACTCGCACTTGTTGGGATGTTGTAGAGGAGAGACTCTTGGTCAGGGGTGGGTGGACCTAGATGACCTCTGAAGCCTTTCCTCTTTGAGATTCTGAGAGATCTAGAGAGAGTCTGGCTTGGCCAGTTACTGCCTACATAATCACAGGCAAATGTCACTTACTGGTCTGAACCTCGGTTTGCCCACTTATAAAATAATATGGATGAATCAAATGACTTTTGAGGTCCCCTTCCCCACTCTTTCCCTCTTTTCCTTTCTCCTTCTTTCCTCTCCCCTCCCTTCCCCTTCCTTCCTCTCCTCTCCTCTGTCTCCTCTCTCCCTTCCTCATCCCTCCCCTCCCTCCACTAATTGCAACCCTATTCATAACTTGCTTTGAAATCTTGGAGAAGTCAACCAACTCCCCCCTCCCCATTCAGTTTCCTTATCTTTAAAATGGGGGGCACATTATGCTGTGGCATAAAGAACATTTCTTCTGACATGTAACTGTAACCCTGGCCAGGCAATCAATCAATCAGCATATATTAAGTCCTTTCTGTGTACTAGGTGTTGGGGATACAAAGGCTAACCTAAAACAACCCTGCCCTCAGGCATCTTTGGGGGTGGAGGGTGGGGAGAGAGTGTGCACATATATAAGGATCCCTGTGATGTAGACCTTGGATAAAAGGCAGTTTGGGGAGCCCACGGGGCTGGGGTGGGGAGGGATCAGGGAAAGACTTCATCTAGAAGTCACTTAGGCTCTCTGGGCTTCAGTTTGCTCATCTCCTGAAATAAAAACAATACTGTTTGTACAAGGACCTCACAGGTTGTCTGGAGACAAGTGCCCTGTAAATCTTAGACCTCTATAGGAATGCAAGGGATTGTTCTTAAATGAGTTCTGCATCTGAGAGTTCCTTGGGAGGCATAAAGTATTGTACAAATACAAAAGATTACTATTTATTCACCATCCATCCAGAGAGCCACCCTTCATTCATTTAACAAATATGTATTGAATGCTGTGCCTGGCGTGGTGCTTGTTATTAGAACAGTTACGGTTTTGCAATTCGGTCATTTGAGGTGAGACCCCTTCAGAAAGGAACCAGATGGCGATTGATTTTTCCCTTAACCTGGGAGGGACTATGGGCTGAAGGACAGGGTTTCCGAGGGATGAAGGATGTCACCTCAGTACCACCACTGTTTTGGAATGAGTCTCTCTCCCTCCCTTCCTTTTCCCTCTATCTCTGTGTCTCTCCCTCCCTCTCTTTCTCTGTGTTCCCCCCTTTTTCTCCCCCCTCCTTTCAC
>NW_025376242.1:0-9011 GCF_016433145.1 Gracilinanus agilis
TATATATATATATATGTATATATATCTGGTCTTCAGGCACTATGTTTTCTATTTTGGGGAGAAAATGATTGGTATGGGATTATTTCCAAATAGGTAGATTTGTTAATTCTTTTATATGAGTATCATTTTTCCTTTATTATATGAACAAGTAATATAAATGGAAACTTAGCAGTAGTTGCTTATGTAGACATTATACTTAAATAAATGCAGGGCGACTGCTATGCTATCCATAACTTTGAATTCCCTACCTTCCATTGCATGTAAAAATCAACTATAAATTACAATAATAATGTACTAAATTTTAACTTTTATTTTGCATGTTTACAGTTTAAAGCAATAGCAAAATAAAGCTTATTAAAGCTAAAAAATGAATTTATAGCTATTGGTCTGCTATCACCTACTATTTGTCTTTAAAAAGAAATTTTAAAGGACAATTTTATTCATCTGGACATGTTTGTTTCTGCCTTAGGGAGTGAACTACTTTATGTCCAAGGGCATCCTCGATGATTCACCAAAGGAAATAGCAAAGTTCATCTTTTGTACAAGGACACTAAACTGGAAGAAGCTGAGAATCTATCTTGATGAAAGGTAAAAATCAGTTAGAAATTCAAATAATCTTTTTTTAAATTATAATATTTATAAATTATTTATATTAACCAATAACTAAGTTTTCCTTTAGATGTAGCTAGTTCTTAACAATAAGATTTGATTAGAATAAAGAATGCCTCTTGTTGAAGAAACAGAATGAAATAAGACTAGAAAGAGCCTTTGGAACCAGACTATGGAGGGTCTTCTATACCAGGCTAAGGAGAGTTGTAGTTAATTTTAGGCAACAGGGAGCAGCTGTAGACTTTTGAACAGTTAATTTACAATTCAGACTTAAAGACCAGGAAGAATATTTTTGGCATCTTTGCAAAGGGAATGGGGAAAAGTGGGGTCAAAGAGACCCAAAAGGAGACTACTACAAAATATTTCAGGACAGAGGAGATGAAGACTTTGTCACAGAATAGAATGGACTTTAACATATCACCTATGGGGGAGTAGCTTCAGTTTGCTAAACAGGAAGCCACTGTAGTAAAAAATTATTCTAATAATAGTTTATTTCAAAAACAGGCATTTAAAGAGAAGAAACTGAAGTCAGAGAGAGTAACTTTATGAAAAATAGTCCAGGAGAGAAGTGGTAAGAACATATTGTTGAGAAGAGGGGCCAGATGCAAGAAGTGTTGTAGAAGTAGAGAACTTGATAACAGATTTCATCTCTCAGTGTAGTGAGGTAGACTGAATCAAAAATGAATTCAAAAATTTCCTGTTCGTGTGGCTGGAGAATGATGAGACCAGCAACAGGAATCAAAAGTTGGTTATGTTGAGTTAAAGGTGCCTGTAGAGCTATATAGGCAGAGGTTTGAGTCTGGTGTTCAGGGAAGAGATTGAGGTTAGGTAGGTAGAGTTGGTATTTCTCTTCAGAACTGATAATTGAGGCAATGGGAATGGGTAAATCCATCAAAGGAGAATGTACTACATTGAGAGAGAAATGAGGGTCAAGGACAGTTTAGAAAGAAAATAGTGAGAGAAGAAAATGGTCAGGAAAGAAGAGTGGCCAGCAGGTAGGATAAGCAGAAAAGTACCATGTGACAGAAACCAAGGGAAAAGAGAGAGTTAAGAAAAAAAAGTTCAGTATCAGGTGTGGTAGAGATCTAGAAGACCAATGGCTGAAAAAAAGTCATTAGTGCCTTTGGAGCCACCTTCATTTGTACAAGTGTGCATTCCCCTGGATGAGATAGGAGGCGAATGGATAAAGGATACAAATAGAAGAGTTAGTTTTCCCAAGAAGAAATATCACCTTATCATGTAAGATAAGCAAAAATAGAAAGAATGAATAAAAACTTGGAGTTTTTAGGTATAAAGGATGGGAATAGAAGAGATCATAACAGATAGTCTCAGTCTCCTCAGAAAAGTAGAAGGTGAAGTCATCCATCTGTACCTGTGTTAATAAATCAGACCCAAACCTTCAGAAAACAAACAAACAAACAAAAAACAACCCTTAGCCCTGTGTTTTCCTACTAATCAGTTACACTTACTCTACTACTAGCAATTTGGAGTTAAAAAGTCAGTTTTTATATTATCCACATAGAAATAAAATTTGAAATACACAAAACATTTCATAAAACGAAACCTAAGAAATATAAAAGCAAATAAAATATAAATGCATACAAACATTAAAAATGTTTATCTATTCTCTTACAAAAATGAATAATATGGTCATAAGTTGTAAGTGATAATACATATATAACCCAGTAGCAGGGATGGTAGAGGAGAGGAGAGATAATGAATTATGTGGTTAATTTTTAAAAATGCTAATCTAGGCATCAGAATTTCATATATACTATACAAAAATAGTGTACAAGAGATACATTGTGGCCGCCTTCTCTGGTTCATTAGCTATAGCAGTAATCATATGATATTACTTAAATTATTATATGCCTATAAACCCATTAGGATAATCAGGAAGGAGGTTAAGATAAAGTTCAAATCAAAACTCTAGTACTGATGAGTCATTAAAATTTGCCTTCTTTGATCAGTATATTAAACATTTTTCATTTGTATTCATTTTTGCAGATAGACAAACAAAATACTTTAGCTATGTAAGGTGTTACTGAAACATGAACCATTAAAACAATATATCAATGTAATTAATATTAAAGCCCCAAACATTCAAATTACATGATTATATTAAGAGATGTAAGAAAGAAAAAACTTTCATGAAGTATAATATTCACATAGGTTAAAAACCCTACAAAGTATAGGCATAAAGATACCTTTTTTAATACAATAAAATATATCTAAAACTGAAAGTAAGCATTTTCCAGTATATATAGGAATAAAACAGGTTCCTAAAATATACACAAAGAAGTATATACAAAGTATATATTTCTAAAAATGCTAGCAGTCACATAAGAGAAAAGAAAAAAATTAAGTTGGGCAAAGAAGTGATGAAACTATCCCTATTTGCTGGTGAGCCTGATGGTTTACTTAGAAAATCCTAAGGAGCGAGCAAAAATCCTAAGACAGTTGCTTTGACAAAGTTGTAGCCTACAAAATAAAATCACAAATATCAATAGCAATTCTCTAGTAATGATAAAATCCAAGAGGCAATAAGGTAGATTTTAGTCAAAATGACTATAAAATGCAACAACCTTGATGTTTCACCTCACACCTAGCAGATTTCAAAGGTGACAAAAGATGGGAATAGTCAAAATTGGAGGAGTTGTGAATCATTGCAACCATTTTGAAAAGAGATTTGGAAATTATGCAAATAAAGTGACTAAAATGTTCACAGCCTTTTTGGCTCAGAGATTCTACTATTAGGCCTGTATCCCTAAGGAGGTCATTGATAAGACAAAAGCCCTTTACAGCAACACTTTTTGTGGTAGTTATGAACTGGAAACAAAATAAAAAAGAAAGAATATGATTAACAGAGAAGCATGGAAAGATCTCGGTGAATTGGTACAGAGTGAAATAAACAGAACCAAGGAAACAATATATGATGACTGCAATGATGATATAAGGGGCAAGGGGGAGGAGGGGGAGCAGCTGGGTAGCTCAGTGGATTGAGAGTCAGGCCCAAAGACAGGAGGTCCTAAGTTCAAATCTAGCCTCAGACACTTCCCAGCTGTGTGACCCTGGGCAAGTCACTTGACCCCCATTGCCCACCCTTACCACTCTTCCTCCGAGGAGCCAATACACAGAAGTTAAGGGTTTAAAAAAATTATTTTTAAAAAATGATATAAAGGGAAAGAAAAATGACAAAATAAATGAAAATGTATATTATAGAAATTTGAAAGAAAAAAAAAAGTATCCCAAAGAAGACAAAGGAGAAGGCATCTCTCCCCTTGATTCCTTTGCAAAGGTGGGAAGGGTACGGGTGTGGAATATTGCATATATTTATGGACTTTTTTGGTGTAGTATTTGGTTTTGTTGATTTGTCTTTCTCTTTTTCTTTGAAAAATATTATTTGTTTTATGTCACGGCTTCCTGGGAGGGGTGAGGCAGAGAGATGCTGGAAAGAATTCTGATCAGTTGGAAAGCAAAAGGTTACTAATAAAAATGTATTTTTAAAAAGAAGTTATCAATAAAAATGTATTTTAAAAAAAAGACTTCTTGGGGGCAGCAGGGTAGCTCAGTGGATTGAGAGCCAGGTCTAGAGATTGGAGGTCCCAGGTTCAAATATGACCTCAGACACTTCCCAGCTGTGTGACCCTGGGCAAGTCACTTGACCCCCATTGCCTACCCTTACCACTCTTCCACCAAGGAGCCAATACACAGTATTGACTCCAAGACGGAAGGTAAGGGTTTAAAAAAAATAAATTTAAAAAAATTTAAAAAGACGTCTTGATCTAGCTATTTTGTATATTCACAGACCTTTAGCTGGTTTTTTTTTTAATGTGCATTCATACATATGCAACTTGTTGGATAAGAAAAATCCTTATACAGAGATCACATTTCTAATTAATTTCTAATTCTCATTTTTACATAGTAGTATCTTTTAAATATTTGGTAAAAATTGATTGTGGCATAATGAGAAGTAAACAAGTTCAACTAGGGACATGATGCTAATGTGTAAAAATGAGAATCAGATTTTTAACTACTGCATACAGTGTATCAAGAAGAATCGGTCTTTTTATATTTAAATTGTAAATTTCATTTTCTTTGTATACATTCTTTTGTATACATATCTTTTACAGCAAGCTCATGCACATATGACATTAAATTTTTTGGCTTTTTCAAAAATGTTCATTTAAATTGCTTAGCATATGCTATAAGAGTAGTGTTTTTAACCATCTTGCCTTTAGCTTTTAAAATAAGTTTAATAGCTTGGACTTCAAATAATGAAGTATTTTCAACTAGTAGTTGGATTTAATCTTTTCATCAATATGTTTTTCTCCTAAAATAAATAGAAAGTAGAAATTTATTAAAATGTTATCTCTTTCTCCTAGGAGAGATGTCTTGGATGACCTTGTGACATTGCACAATTTTAGAAATCAGTTCTTGCCAAATGCACTGAGAGAGTTTTTTCGACATATTCATGCCCCTGAAGAACGTGGGGAATATCTTGAAACTCTTATAACAAAGTTCTCCCACAGATTCTGTGCTTGTAACCCTGATTTGATGAGAGAGCTTGGCCTTAGTCCTGGTAAGAATTTACATAGTGACTATACTACTCTTGTCCTTGGTATATAATAAAGTCTTAACTGCCAACTAACTAAAAATGAAATCAGGTAAAAATATCAGAAAGTTTAGTTTTTACAGCAGTGAACATTAATGATGATTTGCAGTCATAACTTTCTCAGTAAAAAGTATTATACACCTTATAATTTGACTTGACTTTTTAGATGAAATCTAAGTATTTCAACACAAAAATGAGGAAACTAAACATTTCTTAAAATACCAGAGTATTTGTAGGTTCTATTGGGAGAAATTTTCTCTCACTTTACGTATACTAGAACTATAGTCTAATTAAGGCAAGGTATAAGGCATTCTGTAGTGTATCTCATGTCAGTTCTGCCACAAGGATTCAATGTTCCATTAATGATAGATTTTTAAAAGAGAAATCAAATTATTAATTTTTTCCTCTAATGAATGCTTACCATTTCCCAGGGAGGCACTGTTAAGTGCTTAGTATGCAAAGAAAGGTAAAAACAGAAGCAGAGTCCTTCCCCTCAAGGAGTTCATATTTTAATGTGAAAGGCAACTAAGAAAAGCACACACACACATATATAAATACAAAGTCAATGGAAGGGAGTCTGAGAGAGAAGGCACTTAGCAGTCTGTAGGACCAGGAAAGAACTGGCAGTTGAAGGAAATGAGAAGGCAGGGGTGAATATGGAGTGCCACATACACAGTAGAAGGAGAGCATGTGAGAACACCAAGATGGGCACTGCCACTGGATCATTGAATCTACAAGGATATCAGGTGAAGATAGGCAAGGTAGGAAAGGGATATAATTGAGAGCCACTGCAGTTTCTTGAGTAGGGAAGTTATACAGTGAGATCTGTATCATTGAAAAATCACTTTGGCAACTGTTTGGAGAATGGAATGGAGCAGGGCAAGCCTTGAATCAGGGAAATCAAACCAAAAGAGTTTTGTAATAGTCCAGACAGGAGGTGACAAGGCACCAGAGACAGTGACTTTCTGTGGCTATGACTTAAAATCCATATTTTTATGTGATCATAAGGAATACTCTGGTCACTTTATTTTTTTTTTCATTAAGTAGTTTGCATCTATTTCATTATTTCACATTGAATAACATAAAACTGGTATTGGGAAAATTTGTAGGTTACAGGAAAGGATATATGTAGTGCTATGTCTACAAGAGACTTGAAAAAAGAATTTTAGAGGTAAGCATGATGGTATAATGGAAGAAAGGTTCCGGGTTAAGATGGCGGCAGAGTAAGAAGCAGCTCTTAACCTCTCCTGACCGAAACACACAAAACTCCTCAAGGGGACATAAAAACAAGTCCAGACGAACGGAGGAACCCCACAACAGAGCACAGTGTGGAAGGTACGTGGAATCGAGGCATTTCCATGCTATAAAGGGGTGAAACAGCTCTCACTAAATCGCAGGCTGAGCAACCACCCCACCCCCACCCCCTCCACACACAACACCTGTAGCACTGAGGCCAGCTAAAAAGAAATAGAGCAAGTTTGGGGCACCCATCGAGTCATTGGCAACTCCGGGGCCTGTTCCTGAGAGCAGCAAGATTTGGGACCCCAAAAAGCCAAAGAACGCACCCGAAATCTGAGCGCGGGCTTAGGGCGCAGAGTGCGGGAGCAGAGCTCAGGCGGGCTCAGAGCTCAAGCTCCGAGGAGGCGTGGGTAGAGGCAGACGGGTGTACGACTGTGGAAGCAGCGCCCTGAGACTTGTAAAAAAACCTCCAGCAGAGGATCAAGCAAGGGGATCCACCAGGGGGCTTGACCGCGGACAGACCCTGAGCACAAGGATAAACCTGAGAAGCTGCTGGGCTAAAGATGGCTACCCAGTCTCAGGAAGTTCAGAAGAGAAAGATTAACAACAAGAAAAAGAAGTCTTTAACACTGGACAACTTTTACACAGAGAAAATCCAGACAACCGAGCAAACAGAGGAGGAGAACAAACAAGCATCTGGACCCTTCTCAAATAAGGAAAACTCCTCACAAGCTATGGAAGAGTTCAAAACTGAGATTTTGAGGAAAATGGAAGAGATCTGGCAAGAAAATAAAAGTTTAAAAGGTAGAATCTTGCAACTGGAAAGTGAGGCTCAGAAACCAAATGAACTGATAAGCAAATTGAACACCAGAAATGACCAGATTGAAAAGGAATACCAGAAGCTTATAGCTGAAAACCAGAAGATTATGGCCGAAAACCAGAAGATTATGGCCGAAAACCAAAAGATCATAGCTGAAAACCGAAAGATTATAGCTGAAAACCAGTTCCTAAAGGCTAGAATTGAGCAGCTAGAAGCTAATGATCTCTCAAGACAACAAGAACAAATAAAACAAAGTCAAAAGACTGAAAAAATAGAAGGAAACATGAAATATCTTAATGAGAGAGTGACAGACCAAGAAAACTGGTCTAGAAGAGACAATTTGAGAATAATTGGTCTTCCAGAAAAACCAGAAATTAATAGAAACCTGGACTCCATACTAACAGAAATAATCCAGCAAAATTGCCCTGAAGTCCTACAACAAGAGGGCAATATAGACATTGAAACTATTCATAGAACACCTGCGACATTCGATCAAGAAAGGACAACACCCAGAAATATAATTGCCAAATTCAAGAGTTTCCAAGCAAAGGAAAGAATCTTACAAGAAGCCAGAAAGAAACAATTCAAATATCAAGGAGCACCAATCAGGATCACACAGGATCTGGCAGCCTCCACGCTAAAAGATCGCAAGGCTTGGAATACGATATTCAGAAAGGCAAGAGAGCTGGGCCTGCAACCACGGATCAACTACCCATCAAAATTGACTATATATTTCCAGGGGAAAGTATGGGCATTCAACAAAATTGAAGAATTCCAGGTATTTGCACAGAAAAGACCAGGGCTAAATGGAAAGTTTGATATCCAACCACAGAAATCGAGAGAAACATGAAAAGGTAAATAAGATACAGAGGGGAAAGAAAGAAAACTTATAATTTTTAAATTTGCCTTTTTAAGGGCCTCAGTGAGATCTAATTATCTGTATTCCTATGTAGAGAAACGTTATGTATAATTCTCTGTAGTGAACTCTATTTACTATTATAATATTCACTATTATAGTAATCAGAAGAATAATTTACAGGGTGAGGGTGGAACACTAAATAATCTAAGATGACATGGGGGATGGGAAAGAGGGGGTGAATAGCAGGGGACACCAAGAGAAACTTGAGTGAATAAGAAAATAGGATATTCTATTACACACAAAGAGGGCATGGGAGGGAGAGGGGACAAATACTATTATAAGAAGGAGAGGAAGAGAGCATTAAGAGGTAATAATCAAACCTTACTCTTAGTGTAATCAACCCGGAGAGGGAAGAGTAGCTATACTATCCATTGGGACATAAAACTCTTATCTAACCCTTCTGAGAAAGTTAGAAGGGATAAACCAAGGGGAGCAGGGGAGTGGGGAGGTCAAAAAAAGGGAGGGGAGAAGAGGGAGGGAATTCATAAGGCCTTTAAAAACAAAAAGAGGGGGGAAAAATAAGGGAGGGGTAGAAAGGGAAGTTAATCAAGGGAGGGGATAAGGGATAGCGGCTCAATAACAAACCACTGATTTAAAAGGAAAAAGTATAAGGAAAAAGGGGGTAGGAAGAGGGGAGGATTCGAAAACGTCAGCAAATGCACAACTGATGATTATAACTCTGAATGTGAATGGGATGAACTCGCTCATAAAACGGAAGCAAATAGCAGAGTGGATTAGAAAGCAAAATCCCACCATATGTTGTCTACAAGAAACACATATGAGGCGGGTGGACATACACAAGTTTAAAG
>NW_025376243.1:0-4150 GCF_016433145.1 Gracilinanus agilis
TATATATATATATATATATATATATAGTCAAATGATGCCACAGGGTTTTGTTTTCATTAAGTATTACTTCAATTTTCTGTCTGACTTTATTTAGCTAGAGATTGGTAGTCTTCCCTATGTTTTGGTAATCATCTTCCCTTAATATCTTCTATGTTGACTTAACTGTGCTCTAGGTTAACTGAATTTTCTTCCTTTTGAAATCTTTGTTAATTCTAGCCTTTCCCCCTCCCTTTTTATTCCATTCACTTACTTTTTACCTTTCTCCTTTTGATGGAAGATATTTCCCCATGCTTGAATTTTAATTCTGTTTCACCTTCCACTCTCATTTCAGAGTTTGCTTTTTGTCTATTTGGTAACTGCCTCAAGTGGCTTATGGGGACATAAGTCTGAACCCCTTTGTATTAAAGTGCCCCTTCCATAAAGACTGATAGAGTCAGTCTATAGCTAACCTGAATCACAATTTCCCCCTTTTTCTTGGATTAGGTCAAGGAGACAAAAAGATCTTAGACAAGAGCTTTCCCAATTTTGGAATTTACTATAGGCATCAAAAACAAAAAAACAAAAAAGTGCCCCCATTACCATACTTTGCTCTCCTCCACTTACAGATGAGTAAAATTGATGCCTACTTCTTGTTGAAATAGGACTAAGGGGAGGGGCAGAGTCAAGATGGCAGCTTAGTATCAGCAAAAGCTGAAACTTCTCTGACAATCCTTCCAAACCAATCTCTAAAAAGTACCTCAAAATGATAAGAGTCAAAAACCAACAGCAAGACAGAGTGAGAGTGCTATCCTGCTGAATACAACTTGAAAGGGAGGCAAAGAGGATCATTTTTCATGAGATAAGGGGGAACCAGAAGTAAAATTGCACACAGAGGAGTGCTGGCTGACACCCCTCCCCCCACACACACAACACCAGGTCCCAAGACTGGGGATAGGCCAACTTTGGGAACTCAGGACCCTGCACACAGCAAAAGAAGAGTACCCCACACCCCAGACACATCCCTTAAAGTCCCAGGTCCTGGTACTACTTCACTTCACAGTGAAGCCTGGAAGTCTATAGCACTGGACCCTTTCAAGCCTACACTTCAGTGAAGACCTAACTCTGGCAGCAGAGGAGACAAAACTAGTAGTTTTTAGAATTCCTGGTCCATAGGTAGGAAAAAGACTGAAAAAGTGAACAAACAGCAAAAGAAACACCTGACTTTAGAAAATTTCTATGTAGACAAAGAGGGAAACAGAGTTAGTAGGGGACAGTGAGATCCAAGCAACCACATATAAAATATCAGAGAAAAATGGAAATTGCTCTCAATTTCTGGAAGAACTCAAAAAGGTATTAAAAAATCAAATAAGACAACTTGAAGAAAAGAGAGAAGAAAAGCTGGAAAAAGAAATGAAAGTAATGCAAAAAGAAAATAAGAGTTTGAAAAGTAAAATTAGTCAACTGCAAAAGAGGTATAAAAATCCAAAGAAGAAAAGAATTTTTTTTTAAAAACAGAATTGAACCACTAGAAAAAGAGGCAAAAAAGAAAAATCCAATGAAGAAAAGAGTTTCATGATAAGTAGAATGGACCAAATGGAAAAGGAGGATCAAAAGTTCATGGAAAAATTCAGTCTTTAAAAATTAGAATTGGACAAATAGAAGCTAAAGTCTTTGTGAGACATTAAGAAACAATAAAACAAGATAAAAAGAATGGAAAATTAGAAGAAAATATCAATGAAAAAGAAACTGACCTGGAAAATAGATTCAGGAGTGACAATTTAAGAATTATTGGACTACTTGAAAGTCATGATCAAAAAATCCCCCACCCCAAAATAAAATTGAAACATCATATTACAAGAAATTATCCAAGAAAACTTCCCTGATCTTCTTGAATAAGAAGGTAAAATAGAAATTGAAAGGATCCACAGATCACATCCTATTATAAATCCCCAAATGACAACACCCAGGAATATTATAGCTAAATTCAAGAGCTCCTAGACCAAGGACAAAATAATGCAAGTAGTAGCAGCTTCCACTTTTAAGGGCCAGAAAGCTTGGAATATGATATTCTATAAGGCAAGGAAACTGGGTTTACAACCAAAAATCACCTACCCATTAAAACCATTTTCTTTCAGGGAGTATGGTCATTTAATAAAATAAAATATTTCCAAGCAATCCTGAAGAAAAGACCAGATTTAAAAAAGAAAATCTTATGTATAAATACAAAATTTGAGAGAAGCATAACAAGATAAATATGAAAGAGAAAAAATGATTTAAAAAGGTCAAATTGTGAGTTCCGGGTTAAGATGGCGGCAGAGTAAAAAGCAGCTCTTAACCTCTCCTGACCGAAACACACAAATCTCCTCAAGGGGACATAAAAATAAGTCCAGATGAACGGAGGAACCCCACAACAGGGCACAGCGTGGAAGGTATGTGGAATTGAGGCATTTCCATGCTATAAAGGGATGAAACAGCTCTCACTAAATCGCGGGCTGAGCAACCACCCCACCACCACCCCCTCCACACACACCATCTATAGCACCGAAGCCAGCTAAAAAGAAATAGAGCAAGTCTGGGGCACCCATCGAGTCATTGGCAGCTTTGGGGCCTGTTCCTGAGAGCAGCAAGATTTAGGACCCCAATAAGCCAAAAAACGCACGCGAAATCTGAGCGCGGGAGCAGAGAGTGGACTCAGGGCTCAGAACTCCGGCTCAGAGCGCAGGCTCAGAGCACAGGCATGGGTGGAGGCGTGGGTGGAGGCAGACACAGCCAGGAACTAAAGCTCTGAAACCCTGAATGGGGAACCAGCCTGGACGGGTATACAACTGTGGAAGCAGCTCCCTGAGACTTGTAAAGGGACCTCCTGCAGAGGATCAAGCAAGGGGGTCCACCAGGGGGCTTGACCTTGGAAAAAACCAGACCTCAGACATCAGGAGCCAAAATCCCATGGATAGACCCTGAGCGCGAGGATAAAGCTGAGAAGCTGCTGGGCTAATGATGGCTACCCAGACTCAGGAAGTTCAGAAGAGAAAGATTAACAACAAGAAAAAAAATGTCTTTAACACTCGACAACTTTTACACAGAGAAAATCCAGACAACCGAGCAAACAGAGGAGAAGAAACAAGCATCCGGACCCACCTCAAATAAGGAAAATGGGTCACAAGCTATGGAAGAGTTCAAAACTGAGATTTTGAGGAAAATGGAAGAGATCTGGCAAGAAAATAACTGTTTAAAAGGTAGAATCTTGCAATTGGAAAGTGAGGCTCAGAAACCAAATGAACTGATAAGCAAATTGAACACCAGAAATGACCAGATTGAAAAGGAATACCAGAAGATTATGGCCGAAAACCAGAAGATTATGGCCAAAAACTGAAAGATTATAGCCGAAAATCAATCCGTAAAGGCTAGAATTGAGCAAGTAGAAGCTAATGACCTCTCAAGACACAAGAACAAATAAAACAAAGTCAAAAGACTGAAAAAATAGAAGGAAACATGAAATATCTCAATGAGAGAGTGACAGACCAAGAAAACCGGTCTAGAAGAGACAATTTGAGAATAATTGGTCTTCCAGAAAAACCAGAAATTAATAGAAACCTGGACTCCATACTGACAGAAAGAATTCAGCAAAATTGCCCTGAAGTCCTACAACAAGAGGGCAATATAGACATCAAAAGGATTCATAGAACACCCACTACATTCGACCCAGAGAAGAAATCGGTTAGAAATATTATTGCCAAATTCAAAAGCTTTCAAGCAAAAGAAAAAAATCTTACAAGAAGCCAGAAAGAGACAATTCAAATATCAAGGAGCACCAATCAGGATCACACAGGATCTGGCAGCCTCCACGCTAAAAGACCGTAAGGCTTGGAATACAATATTCAGAAAGGCAAGAGAGCTGGGCCTGCAACCACGGATCAACTACCCATCAAAATTGACTATATATTTCCAGGGGAAAGTATGAGCATTCAACAAAATTGAAGAATTCCTAGTATTTGCACAGAAAAGACCAGGGCTAAATGGAAAGTTTGATATCGAACCACAAAAATCGAGAGAAACATGAAAAGGTAAATAAGATACTGAGGGGAAAGAAAGAAAACTTATAATTTTTAAATTTGCCTTTTTAAGGGCCTCAGTGAGATCTAATTATCTGTATTCCTATGTAGAGAAATGT
>NW_025376244.1:0-1134 GCF_016433145.1 Gracilinanus agilis
CTTCCTTCCTTCTTTTCCTCCTTCTTTCCTTCCTTCCTTCCCTCCTTCCTTCCTCTTTTCTTCAGTGTACCATGAGCTCAACACAAATCTAAAATAATATAATAATTTTAAAAGTGAATATGATCTTGAGTTCCACTAAGAGGGTATCCAAGACTAGGGGAGGAATAGTTTCCTTGTAAGACCACATCTAAATGCTACAATTCTAGGTAGAATATTTTAGAAGGAATATTGATAACTAGAGGGCATCTAGAGAAGGAAATTAAGATATCATTTGTGGATCAGCCAGCTAATGGAACTGGGGATGTTAGCCTTAGATTTAAGTGCTATCTTCAAACATTTGAAGAGCTATCCCATCTAAGAGGTTGGAATTGTTCTTTTCTTTAGCACTTTCTTGGAGAGAACTTGGAGCGAAGACTAAATGACCAGTTGTTGGTGGATTATAGGGGAAATTCTTATTTAAGATTAATGGGGACTGAATTCTGTAGAATTCAGTCCCCATTAATCTTAAATAAGAATAATATATATATATGAGAATTCAGTCCCCATTAATCTTAAATAAGAATATATATATATTATATATATTCCAACTCAGATACTGTGATTTTTTGTATTTGGAAAAAAAACTTTAGACATCAGCAAAGACTCAAATTTATCGTGTCTCTGATAATAACTGTGTAAATATAGCCATGTTATTTAATCTCCCTGTGTTCAGTTTCTATTTCTATAGCATAATATGCCTTGTAGTTTCTATTTCACAGGACTAAAGTGAGGATCACATGAAATTATACACAATATATAGTTTGTTCCAAAAGTCTCAGTCCAATTTTTAAGCTTGAATAGCTTTTAAAACTACCAAGCATTTTGGAACACCCTGTATGAATAATATGTGGCACTTTTCAAATCTCGAAATGTACAATTACGTTCTATATAAATGTTAGCTATTATTTTCAACATCATCATAAAATAATCTTGATTTGAAACAGTGATTTAGAGAAGAGAGGTGCTAACACATCCATATCTCTTTCCTCTGTTTGTCATCTACTATTTACTTTTGCTCTAACTGAACATGGCCTCCTAAAATCAATCAACCCATCAACATTATCTATAGATATAGATATAGATATAGATATAGAT
>NW_025376245.1:0-1750 GCF_016433145.1 Gracilinanus agilis
CTATACACAGAGACTGACATTCTGTGGTAAAATCGAATGTAATGGACCTCTGAACCAGCAGCAATACAATGACCCAGGACAATTCCGAGGGATTTATGGTAAAGATGCTACCCACATTCAGAGGAAGGACTGCAGGAGAGGAAACATATAAGAAAAACAACTGCTTGAACGCATGGGTCGGGGTGGACGTGATTGAGGGTGTGGACTCGAAACTACCACACCAATGCAACTACCAACAATTTGGAAATTGGTCTTGATCAAGGACACATGACAAAACTAGTGGAAATGCGCATGGGTAGGGGGGGCGCGGGGCGGGGGGTTGAAGTGGAAAGCAGGAGCATGAATCATGTAACCATATTAAAAATGAATATTAATAAATGTAAAAAAAATCTCCCTTTCTTTCCAAAGAGGAAGGTTTTTCATTTTTTTTCCTAAGAAAAATTATTTAAATTTTTATTCAAATAATCATTTTCTAAAATAAAAAGATTATTCAAGACATAAGAAGGAGAAGAAAAAGTGACACAGGGGATGGAGAAGATTCAAGTAGTCAAAAATCCTCACAGAAAAGCGAAATTGAATAATGAGGAGAACAGTTTATTAAAGTATAAGTAAGGGAAACCTTAGGAGCAAGTAGTTATATTAGTATAGAATTAGTGAGGAAAAGAAAGTACACATTTACCCAGGCAAGATTTCAAAGGATTAATGCAAAAAGTGGATAATATCCAAATAGTTACAATTTTGGAGAGGATTTTGACTCAAAGGGATGGATGCCATTAGTAATTCAATTCTGAAAACATATCTAGGAAAAAATAACACTGGATTTGGAATTGGAAGACCTGAATCTAATCTCACTCTTCTATTTAACTTGTGTGATCTTGGGCAAGTTTTTTTTAACCTTTCTGGGCTATAATTTCCTTATATGTAGAAAGAAGTCATCAGACTAAATGACCTAAATCCTTGCTTTAAATGTAAGATTCTATAGTCTTGTGAAAGTATTCTGACAAAAGAGAATGAAGGATATTGTTTAATTTCTTGAAGAATCATCTTCAAGTGTGGTTTATTACACAAGGGTTTAATTGTGAATTGTGCACAATGAGAAATAAGATCATATCCAATGTCAAACAAAAGTGGCTATTTGGCACTATAGAAAGGAGGTTGAGGACTGGGTAGAACATTAGCTTTATGAGCCATTTACATCTTGGCTTTCCAAAAAGGGATAATATCTAGTTCTCAGTTGTTGGCAAAGTAAATAGTTGAATGGAATAGCAATCACATGACAAAGAAATTAGGAAATGCCTTATGTTTTCTTGGTGTACATATTGTATAGCCTCAAAAAGTTGATGTAAATTATATTTTAAAATTCAAATACTGTAGACAGTACCACATATCTTCCGTGGAAGAAATATCCTGAACACCCCTTGTCTTCTAAGCTAGGCATTTAAGAGATTATCTGGGATCTCATTCGTGTCATTAGCCTTAATCTCATGATATTCCATACTTTCTTCATTGCCACCTTCATCTCTTTATTCCTTAATGTATAGATGGTGGGGTTCAGAAAAGGAGTTATAATTGAGTCAAAAAGGGCAAGGTATTTGTCCACCGGCAATGTGGGAAATGGCCACACGTAGACAAAGATACAGGGACCAAAGAACAAAATCACCACAGCAATGTGAGCTGACAGCGTGGAGAGGGCCTTTGCTGATCCCCCAGAAGAGTGCTGCCGGACAGTGATCAGGATGACAATGTAGGA
>NW_025376246.1:0-4740 GCF_016433145.1 Gracilinanus agilis
GAAGGAGAGAGAGAGAGAGAAAGAGAAAGAGAGAAAGAGAGAGAGAAAGAGAGAGAAAGGAAAGAAAGAAGGAAGGAAGACATTTTTTTTTAAAATTCTGGTGGGGGTGTCTAAAGTTGCAGGACAACTAGCAATGCCATACTTAAAGCTACTTTGTATATATAAAGAGGGAAGTTTTTGTTTTCAGTCTTATCACAGAATGGGAGTAGAAAGCAGGCCTTGGAGCCAGGAAGGTCATGCTCAACTTTTGCCTTGAACACATTCTTCTCATGGGACTCTGGACAAGTCATTTCTTCTCTCAGTGTTTGGTTGGGGTGACTCTCTTTTTTGTGTCCTGGACTCCTTTGGCTATCAGCCTGATAGTCATGTTTTTAAATGAATAAAATAAAATGCAAGAAAGAAACCGATTATATTGGAATGTAGTGATCAAAATTAGGGTGGGGAGGAAGCAGTCCCAGACTCCAGCTTAAGAATGCCGGAATAAAATGTAAGTTCTAGATGAATAGTTTCTACCATTGATGGAGGGAGTTTCCACACTGGCGGCCCTCTGCATAGATGGAATCATTAATCTATAACAACAACCAAAAGTTTGATAATTATTTGAAAATATCTCAACACCTGGAATATGGACCTAATTAGACCTAGAATGGCCAATAGAGCTACGCCCATACAATGCCCCTATTTTATAAGAGGAAACTAAGGTTCCTCCAGCCAAGGCAACAGTACACTAGAAAGACTAGTGGATTTTGAGCCTGAAGGTCTTGGTTTCAAATTTGTGCCACCTTAAATGGTCCCTCCTCATCCTTAAAATGAAGAATTGGAGTGGGAGTTTCATCCATGTGACTTCTGTCACCTTTACCAGCTCTAAAACTAAGATCTTGTGATAATAATTTTACCTCCCTGAGCCTCAGTTTCCTGTTTTGTAAAGGAGAGGGTTGGACTAGGAGGCCTACAAAGTCCCTTCTAGCTCTAGACCTAGGATCAAATGAGGCAAAATTTGAACACCGACCCTGTGATATCAAAGCCATTGGGCTTCTCATGACCACACGATGGCTCTCAAGCTTTCCCAAAAAGATGCTTAGAACAGAACAACACAAATGGGAAACTGTCTACAAATTCTTCCTAAGGATTTGGATCATAGATGCCTCCTACCTTCTGGTAAAGTAATAGTAAGGGATCTCTCTCAAAATGGCCCCTTCCCCCCCCCCCCCCCCTTAGGGCCACTCTACTCTATCTAGGTCAGCTCTAGGAGAAAGACAGAGACAGAGACAAAAAGAACGAGAATGCTACCCAACCCTGGGCTTTCCAGCCCTCTGCCAACTCAATTCTATTTTCCACCAGAGTTTCCCAAACCAAATGCCTTTCAGAACCTGCCTGGAACAGCTCCAGCCTCTTGGTTCCAGGAATCAGATGGCTGAACATGGCAGAGGAGGTTGGAGGAAGGAGAAGCTGGATGCACAAGGAGAGGAAGGAAGAGTCAGGCTTATAGGTTCTAAACGAAAGGCTTACAACTAAACAAGATGGTCCCTGGGAAAAGCTGCTTTAGATCTCAGAAACTTTGAAAACTGAGTCATCTGGTCTAACTCTCCCATTTTACAGGGAGGTTCAATGGTACGGCAGCGGCCAATCATGCAACAAGAATTCCATCAGCATTTGCTGTGTGGTGGTGGACAGGCACTGTCTTAAGTGCTCAGGATACAAAGAGAAGCAGAAAACAAACAGTTCCTGTCCTCAAGGAGCTCATCCTCTAATGCAACGGTCGGCAACCTTTTTGGCCATGAGAGCCATAAACGTGTGTGGAAGGAGGAGGATGGAGGTGGAAGGCACTGGAATATGGGGTGGGGGCTGAAGGGCCCCCTGGGGCACATCCTGGGGCTCTCCCTGGACTGGCAGGTCGGGAGGTGGAGCCAGATATGGCTCGAGAGCCATATGTTGCTGACCCCTGCTCTAATGGAAGAGACAGCATACAAAAACAACAGACTTCTTTGAGGCCCTGAAGTGAATGGGAGTGAAAACTGGGACCAGAGATCTGAACTCAGAGATTTGAACCCAGGGCCCAACTTTAGCAGCTTCAGAATCAGCTCCAGCTGTCTCCTTCCCTTGTCTACAGTGACAAATCATTTGCCAACCTTTGTCCTTTGTGAGCCTCTCAATTCGGCTAGCCCTTCTCTCCTCTTTTTCCTGAGCCTCCTAAGAAATCTTCTTGCTTCTATTCACTTCCTGTCCTCTCATCTCTCCTCTGCACAGCTGCTGAAATGACAATAATCCTAATAATGGCCATAATAATGAGAACTAGCATTTCTGTACTGCTCAAATGTTTGTAAGACGCTTTAGAAATATTATCTCATTTCATCATTTCAACAACCCTGGGAGGTAGAGGCTATTAATAATAATAGGTACGATTCACACAGATCTTACTATGTGCCAGGTGCTGTGCAAAGCACTATGCGATTATTATTTCATTAGATCCAGCTAACAACCCTAGGAGGTTGATGTTATTAGAACCCCATTTTACAGATGATGCAACTGAGACAAATGAAGATTAAATGACTTACCCAGGTTCACACAGATAGTCAGTGTTGGAGGCCAGACTTAAACTGGCTTTTCCTGAATCGAAGACGAGCATTCTATTCACTCAATAAGCTTCCTAATGCACAGATCTGACCATTTCAGTCACTTCTTCCAAAAACATCCTTCGTGGCTTGTTGTCTCTAGGAAAACAGAGAAACTCCTCAGACCAGCATTTCACAACCTTCATCATTTGATAAAAACTTATGTTTCCTGTTCACTTTCACAAAATATGTAGGGCTTGCTGAAAAATCTGCCCCTCCCCAATCATCTGGTATTTTTTTTTCCAAATGAATGAAATGCAATGTTCTATTCAGCTGACTTGACCATTTGACAAGTGGTACATTCGGTAAATCACTCCTTTGCTTGGCTCCCATTTCTTCTTCTGCAAAATGGAGGGGTTGGACAATGTGATGATGAAGTTCCCTTCCAGCTCTAACTCTGACTCTGAAGTCTGGAGACCCACTTACATTAAGCAAATTACTTGACCTCTCTAAACCTCAGTTTCTTCCTCTATAAAATGAAGAGACTAGACCAGGGCCTCTGAGGTTCCTCTCAGCATTTAGACCTATGACCTCTAATGAGGATAAGATAAGAGTAGATCTAATCGTTACCTTAGTACCATGATGGTGAACTTATGGCACACAAGTAGATCTGATTGTTACCTTAGTACCATGATGGTGAATTTATGGCACATGTACCAGAGGAGGCACTCAGAGCCCTCTCTGTAGGCACATGTGCTGTCACCCCAGCACAGAATTCACCAGAATTTGTTACTAGAAAGCTAGAGGGATACAGGGCCAGGTTGCTCCCCTCCCCCCCTTGCCTGAGGACATTTCTCACACATCACCCATCCCTCTAAAAGCTTAACCATTACTACCTTGGTACATACATCATGTAATCATCACCATACCCCTCTAGGAGTAGATAAATGATTCAATAAACAAAGACCCAGGCCTAAGGACGAGAGGTCCTGGTTTCAAATCTGACCTCAGACATTTCCTGGCTATGTGACCCTGGACAAGTCACTTAACCTCCATTGCCTGGTCCTTAGCATTCTTCTACACAGTACTGATTCTAAGGCAGAAAGTAAAGGATTTTTAAAAAGGAGTAGCCTCTCTTTTTAAAGGTTGTATGTACAGATTCATTCATTTACAGGAGTGTCTGGGGCATTTTCTGCTAGAAATTTCATTGTCTCAATGTTATCTGGGTATGTTGGGGGAAGGGATTAGGGGCCCTCTGGATTTTGGGACAAATAATAAGGAGCAGCAGGGAACGAAATAAGCTGCTTTTCTCCTCATTTGCACTGAAGTCACTAAAATTCTCTGCAAGCTATTTCTTGCCCAGGTTTTGGGGAAGCCAAGCACCATTTGGATGTTTCCTGGGAAAATGGCAGCCTAAAGGGCAGGACTAACTCATGTGACTATTTTCTTCCCATCAGCTGGACATTTCTGAGCTGGGCTGTTACCACTTGGGGCACAAAGGTTAAACAAGAAGGATCCCATTTCCCTGGAACTTCCAGCAAGTCACTAGGTCTCAAATGCAGAGGTGCATTTGTTTCAGTTTTGCCCAGAGAAACAATGTTTACTGAATTCTTCAAAGTCAGCACACTTTGGAGTCTGAGGCTGGGTGCTGAGGCTAGCAGACACTCCCTCCTCTCACTATTAGGATCACACAAACAGTAAGTCCCCAAAGTGAGATGCAGGGCAGCTCGGTGGTGCAGCGAATGAAGAAACTCATCCTCCTGAGTTCAAATCTGTCCTCAGATCCTCACTAGCTTTGTAATCCCGGGCAAACCACTTCACCCTCACCACTGCCTCACCATTTTGTCCTCAGTTTCCCCATCTCTAAAGTGAGCTGGAGAAGGAAATGGCAAAACCACTCCAGTATTTTTGCCAAGAAAACCCCAACTGAGGTCACTAAGAGTCAGAGACAACTAAATAACAATAACAACGATGATGACAAAAGCCAGGATTCAAATCCAGGTCCTCAAGCTCCATGTGAAATGGTTCTGGAAAGCCATGCCATTCGAGGGAGCACTGGAAAGTCTTACCACTCTGGTAAAGGTTTGAGGGTTGTCTCAACAAAAGACCACCTGGATGAACTGAGTAATGCTTTATATTGAATGGAGAGGAGTTCCTAGCAGAAAGAATTTGGCTTCAATGAAACCTC
>NW_025376247.1:0-1806 GCF_016433145.1 Gracilinanus agilis
GAGAGAGAGAGAGAGAGAGAGAGAGAGAGAACAGTATTGGTCTGTAATCTGCTTGATCCACTATGAGAACCAGGGATCCCTTACAGATCTTCTGATTCAAGGGGATCTTGCTTGGAATTTGTTCTGCTCCGTAGTGAGCCCAGTGAAAATGCTGTGGGAGAGATGGGTCTGGATTCTGGGAAGAGTTCTTGATTCTGCTCCATTCTGTATTTTTCAATGTAAGGTGCAGCTACTTCCCAAACCTGGCAGGGACAAGAAAGAAAAAAACAAAATTGTGACATTGAAAGGGCATTTCATTTTTTAAACCCTGTTGAAAGTCAACTACACTCAGAATCAGAAACTATAAGTTACTGGAAATTAAGCAGCTGGTGGCTTATGGTTATCTCAAATTTTTGTGTCTTCTACGTTACTAAATCTCAGATTATATCAATATTTCTTAAAAATGCAAATCTAAAAGATTTTAATTAAAAAATTATAAACTTGAAAAGGTTTAAATGTCTTTAAGACATTCATTCAATGAGCATTTATTAAGTATCTGCCCTGTATGACATGTTGGGGAAGAAAAGACAAAAGGTAAAAAAGAGCACCTTCCTTCAAAGAACATACATTCTACTGTGAGGAATCAAAAATCACACAGATAAGCAAATGCAAGGGAGAGAATACTGGTGGGGTTCAGAAAAGATTTCTTGATAAGACAGTACCTGATTTGAGTCTTGAAGGAAGGTAATGTTCCTAAGGGTTGTATGTAATAAAGAATGCAAGTTTGGGAAACAGTCAGTAGCCCATTTTTGGCTGGAATATATGGAAGTAACACGTGGAAAAGATTGATGAAGTAGATTGAAGCCAGATTGTGAAGTGTCCAGCTGATGAAACAATTTGTGGCCCCATAGTGATTTGAGCATTGGGCCTGGAGTTAGAAAAAAAATTGAGTTCAAATTTGGTCTCAGACACTTACTGGCTTGCCTCTCTGGGCAAGTCACTTAACCCTATTTGCTTCAGTTTCCTCATTTGTAAAATAAACTGGAAGAGGAAAGAAGGAAATGACAAACCACTCCAGTATCTTGGCCCAGAAAAGACCAAATAGAGTCACAAAGAATCAGGCACAATTGAAAAAATGACAGAACAAAAATAACTGTGCTAGGTGCTGTGGACACATTAAAACATCAGACAGTCCCAGAGAAGACTCTATCCACTGGGGTTCTCACCCTACAAAGATTAAGGAAGGAAAGTTCTGAATACTTCTTTTTTAATCAATCACTTATAATGTGGACTTTCTAAAAATCAATATATAATGATAGTATGAGTAGACATATGGATATGTACAAACATATACATATGTATATGAGAGAAAGAGAAAGGAGAGAGGGGGAGGAAGGGAAGGAGGGAGGAGAGAGAGGAAGACAAAGAGACAGCAAGACAGACAGTGAGAGAGAGAGAGAGAGAGAGAGAGAGAGAGAGAGAGAGAGGAAGGAAAGGAGGAAGGGAGGGAGGAGAGAGAGGAAGAAAGGTGGATTGTCAGAGCTTGTGAGTAGCCGTGCTAACCTCACAGCTTTGATGGCTTCCAGCAGAGGAGAGAGAGGGAGGAGAGAGAAGGGGAGAAATTGGGGAGAGAGAGGAAGACAAAGAGACAGCAAGACAGAGAGACAGTGAGAGAGAGAGACAGACAGAATCAGAGACAGAGACAGAGAGAGAGGGAGGAGAGAGAGAAGGGGAGAAATTGGGGAGAGAGAGAAGACAAAGAGACAGCAAGACAGAGAGAGACAGAGACAGAGATAGAGACAGAGGGAGGAGAGAGAAGGGGAGAAA
>NW_025376248.1:0-5958 GCF_016433145.1 Gracilinanus agilis
CCAGCTAAGCGGAATGAACACTCCTGAGGGCACAGAGATGTGCTGGAAGAAACCAAACTCCTCAGCGGGTTATGCCTTCCCCGTCACCTCGTCTGCTCCTGGAGGTGCTCCCAGAGGGCTTTTAGTGAGCAAGGATGAGCTTCAAGGATACCTTTCTTCAGCTACAGAAAGTCTCAGCCATTTTCGTCGGTGAGTGCTGCTAAACATAGAAGGATCCTGTAGGCGAATGACTCGTTCCCATTCATCTTCACGAAGAAGATGAGAAGAATGTGGACTCTCGCGGGAAAATCAACAACCATCATAGCACCATTAGCAGAAATAGTGGTGGACTGGAGAGCCAGAAGCCTGGGTCTGGATCCCATCCAGGTCACCTACTAGACAAGTCTCTTCACTTCCAAGGCTCTCCGTTTCCTTATCTATAAAATGGGGGTGGGGGTGCGGGATGGTGTCAGCTCTAGAATGGACCTCTTATGACTCTTTGGGGAACAAAATCTGGCATATATATAACACCTTAAAGTTTGCAGGGACAGCTGGGTGGCTCAGGGGATTGAGAGCTAGGACTAGAGATGGGACGACCTGGGTTCAAATCTGACCTCAGATACTTCCTAGCCATGTGACCCTGGACAAGTCACTTAACCCCCATTGCCTTGCTTTATGGCTCTTCAGAACCACTACATTTGCTGATTCTAAGAGGGAAGGGAAGGGGTTAAAAAAAAAGTGACTTACAGATGTGATCTCCTTTGACCCTCACAGTACCTCCTGGAGGAGATGTTTGGGGCATTATTCTCCCCACTTTATGGATAAGATCATTGAGGTGCAGAGTTGTGACTTGCCCAATGGTCATGATAAGTCCCTGAGATGGGATTTGAACTCGGCCTTCCAGGCTGCCACAAGAAATGTTAGAGCCGGAACTCTGGCCTATTCATGATCTCATTCACTGGGATCTCAGAACTGGCCAACCCAAGCCTGAGGGAGCATCAGCTTCAGTCCTCCTGTCCATGTCGGGCACTCTGAGGATGCTGGAAGGTTTTGGGTCCCCTGGGAGTTCAGAGCCCCGCCTGGGCACCTCCACACGGCCAGAGCCCTTCCCGACAACCTGCCCTAATTTCCTGCCCTCCCTGCTTGCCTGCTTCTGAGGCTTCTCATCACGATGTCCCTCCAGGGACGTCCAGATGATATCTCCGAATGGTACAGAGTGCCCTCGGCAGCTCCCCAAAGAGCCTCCCGTCACGATGGCCTCGCCCTGAATACCCACCGGCTCAGGACACCCTTTCACATTCCAGGAGAAGGAAAATCAGCTTGGCACACTTCCTGGATGTGTGACCCTGGACAAGTCACTTAACCCCCATTGCCTTGCCCTTATGGCTCTTCTACCTTGGAACCAATACACAGCACTGATTCTAAGGCGGATGGGAAGGACTGACAAAAAAAGTAAATGAATACAAAATAAGCTGGCATGGGAATGTCCCGAGATAAAAATCCAGGGACGCTTCTTAGTTGGGGGCCTTTCAGCTCGGTGGGCTATTTTTGGAAAACTGGTCGAGGACTGGGAAATCCCAGGAGCCGGTAGAGGAGCTGGCGGGGCCCCTCGAGGCCTCCGAATGTTCAAGCCAGCAGCTCTGGAGCCACATCCTAAGCCATGCTCAAAAGGAAGTGCTCGTAGGAAAGGTAAATCCTTCTCCAGCCTTGGCGTGCTTGGCACCTCGTGCGGGAGGGAGCATCCAGGGGAAAGCGATCTGGGGTTCCATCCAAGCTCGTCTCCGGCCTTGGACGAGGCTCTCTTTACACATCGGCTTCCTCACTGGAAGTCATTGGTTTTGTCTGATGACGCATCCTCATCGCAAAGGTTTTGTTTCCATTTTTGTTGTCTGTCAAGAGGGAAAGGGAGCCAGTGCTCGGTGATGGAAAGAAGGGAAGCGCAACTCAGAAGTTTCATTAAAAAAAGGAAAAGAAGGGCAGCTGGGTAGCTCAGTGGATGGAGAGCCAGGCCTAGAGATGGGAGGTCCTAGGTTCAAACCCGGCCTCAGACACTTCCCAGCTGTGTGACCCTGGGCAAGTCCCTTGACTCCCATTGCCTACCCTTACCACTCTTCCACCTATAAGTCAATACACAGAAGTTAAGGGCTAAAAAATAAATAAACAAATAAATAAACGAATGAATAAATAAACAAATAAACAAATAAATAAATAAATAAATGAGTAAACAAACAAACAAACAATTAAATAAACAAACAAACAAACAAATAAATAAATAAAGGAAAAGAAGGGAGCAGCTGGGTGGCTCAGTGGATGGAGAGTCAGGCCCAGAGATGGGAGGTCCTGGGTTCAAATCTGGCCTCAGACACTTCCTAGCTGTGTGACCCTGGGCAAGTCACTTAACCCCCATTGCCTAGTCCTTACCACTCTTCTGCCTTGGAGCCAATACATAGTATTGATTCTAAGAGGGAAAGTGAGGGTTAAAAAAAAAAAAAAAAGGAAAAGAAAAGAAAAGAATTGGGCAGGAGAATCTCCAGATCCGTTCTGTGGCAAAATCTCTATTTTACACCTGAGGAGCCTCGTGCTCAGAGAGGTGGCCCTGTTAAATGCCACTCAGGTATAAAAGGCAGGCAATGATAGTGAACATTTATATAGCATCACCAATGTCCCAGGGGTATCAACTCCTTCAATCATCACAACAACTCTGGGAGGCAAGTGCTATTATTATCCCCATTTTACAGATGAGGAAACTGAGGTAAACAGAGGTGAAATGACTTGTTAAGGTCATAGCTAGGAAGTGTCTGAGGCTGGATTCAAATTCGGCTCTTTCTGACTCCAGTCCCAGTGCTCTATCCACTCTGCCACCCAGCTGCCGTGGGGTCTAGGTTTAAGAGCCAAGTTTTCTGATGCCCACCCCACCTCCGCTCTTATTGTAGGTCGCTGGTTGCCCTTTGCTGATTACTGATAGGTGGACTGTTTCCTTGTTCCTTTGGCTAAAGGGACATAACAGTTTGGAATGATTTTTCCCTCCAGAGTGTTCCCAGGCTCGTTCCAGGAGGAGGGGGAGGTGGTGGGGCTTATTGTCCCCATTAAGTGAGTGACTGAAGTGGGCCACAAATGGTTTGATTTGTGTCCCATCACCAAGCAATGGCCAAGCCAGCAGCTGAAGTTCAAGGCTGAGCTTGAGGGTCTGTTGCCTTCCCAGACTCTTTCTGGATGCCCCCAAGGTGTCAGTGGCTTCCTCTTGCCGTCGCCTCCTATCTATGGGGTCCATATTTTGTCTCAGTTTAGATGTGCACAAGAGAATGCAAGATACATTTTGAGACGACTTGGGAACCTTAGACAGCTCCCTTCCTGTCTATAGATCTCAGTTTCCTCTTATGTGAAATAGCTAGATCAGAGGGGCAGCTGGGTAGCTCAGTGGATGGAGAGCCAGGCCTAGAGACGGGAGGTCCTGGGTTCAAATCCGGCCTCGGACACTTCCCAGCTGTGTGACCCTGGGCAAGTCCCTTGACCCCCATTGCCCACTCTTACCACTCTTCTACCTTGGAGCTAATACTCAGCATTGACTCCAAGACGGAAGATGAAGATTTAAAAAAAAAAAAAAAAAAAAAAAAAGAGGTGTTCAAGTCAAATTAGAACTGGAAGAAGGCACTGAACCCTATGCAAACAAGCCTTTTGGGATCCATATTGATGTAGGAAACCATATATCAACATTTTCTAGGTTCTACCATATTTTAATTGATTTTGTGAAATATTTCTTAGTTATATTTTAATCTGGTTTGGCCATACTTGGGGGAGTTGTGGGCTGCCATGTGAATGTATAAATAGAAATTCTGTACCTTTGAACTACATCTCCCAGCATCTCTTTCCTCTTTCATCCCCACCTTGCGTGCTTACGTCGTATAGATAAAGTTGTGTGTAACTCCGCCTCTCGCTCTCTTTTCCCACATGTGCACTGGAAAGCTGGCTTTTCTCAGGCTCTTACTTTTGTCTTTTTATTTACTTCAAGTTCTTAGTTTAAAAATCTTATTAAATATAATACTTGGAGTATTTGGACATTAATTTTTAATCTTACATTGTGGGCTCTGCTTTGGACATCTCTGGACTAGGGGATCTTTCAAGTCCCTTCCAAGACTAAACATGCCTCCCTGTGAGCCTCCCTTGGCTAGTCTATGGGATCTAGACCTGAGAGATCATCCATCCATCACTCCCCATCCCCAACACTTAATATTTTTAAAGTTGAGGAAACTGGAATCAATTGATCAACAGGCATTTATTTAGCCCCTACTATGTGCCAGGTACCATACTAGGGACTGAAAATAAAAAGACAAAGGCAAAACAGCCTTGGCTTTCATAGATCTTTTGTTCTATTAAGGAAGAGTGTGGATAAAGTAAAATTCCCCCTGCCTCCATTAATGGTGATTTCCTGGGTGTAAGGAAGAACTGGGAAGAACTTTCAATTCAGATCAGCCTCTTCTCTGCAACTCTCCTTGTCTGGGAGCATCATCTGGGGCATTGAGCATAACCATTAAGTGACTGGTTCCAGGTCACACAGCTTGTCTGGGGTCGTGGTAGGATATTTAGCTTAGACTCTTCCTTCCTCCAAGGTCATTTGTGTCTCTAGGGCTGTGGTGGTGAGCCTATGAAACACGTGCCTGAAGGGGCACTCAGAGCCTTCTCTGTGGGCACACATGCTGCCGAGCTAGCACAGAGTTCACCGAAGTTTGTTACTAGAAAGCCAGAGAGATGCAGGGTTGGGTTGCTCCCCATCACCACTCCGCACACATCTGAGGACATTTCCTCATATCACCCAGCACTCTAAAAGGTTCACCATCACTGTTCTAGGGCACTGTGCTCTCCTTTATAGGTTCTCCTTTATATTGACAATGGACATGAAGTGAACTGCTCAGAACTCCGAGGCCATCTTGCCCTTGTATCTGAAACCTTCTCTATAGGGTGCTTCCTTCCATCAGAATGTACAACACTTAAAGCAGAGACTGCCTGACGGTATCCTCAGGGCTTAGCACAGTGCCTTGAATCTAGTAAGCACTTAAGCCATGCTTTTTCGTTCATTCATTCATTCATTCATTCATTCATTCATTCATGTTTTGCCTCTTCCTATTAGCATAGAAACTCCTCAAGGGCAGGGGTGGCATCACATTTTGATATTTTTCCTTCCTGGAGTTTAGCCCTTAGTTTGGCATTTAGTCCATGTTCCAAAATGGCTTTTCACTTATCTGTCCGTCCATCCATTCATTCAGATATATAGAAGATCATGCAGGGTAATGGGGAAGTATCAATCTTTACTGCAGATGGGGAAGGATTCCAGAGATGACTTACTTCTAAGGTCATTCACTTCCACTCCTAAGATTAGGAATCAGAGCCAGGTCTCTGGCATGGAATGAATCTGGGTGAGTGACTTCCCTGTGCCCTTCCTTTACTGAACCACCATCTGCCCCAAGCAACTATATTTAAACTCTTTGCAACGGCCTTAAGGAGTCCCATTGTCCTGAAGGACAGACTCCAAAGAGCTTTCTTCTCTGGGCTTCCTATCCCCATTTTATAGTTCCCCATTTCCTCTCTATGCAACTGAATCGCATTCATAATTGTGACCAGACTTCCTGCTTTTGTTCAGGGATTCCCCCAGTTCCCGCCTAGGTCTTATACCATCTTAGCGTCCAGCACGACTAGGAGGAGGATGTCCTTTTGTTGGAGTCATTTGTTTTCTTCTCCCCTCCTCCCCCCACCCTAGATGGCAGCCTTGGAATTTGTCTCTCAAAGAGACAAAACCAGGTACCCAGCACAGTCTTTCCCTAAGTCCTTGACGAAGAATGCCTTTTAGCCAGGCTGTAGCTGATGGACTGAAGTATCCTCACACCCAGATACAGAGACCTGAGCCCATTTAGATGATAGAGAGATAATGAGGCAGAGATGAGAGAGATTAAGAGATTGACAAAAGGATGGGTAAATAAATAGTAG
>NW_025376249.1:0-3389 GCF_016433145.1 Gracilinanus agilis
ATATAAATATATAAAATAAAATCTATAAATAATAAAGATAAGGAATAAAGCTAAGAAAGTGAATGAGCATTTTTCATATAATGGCCTTTTAAAATATTTTATTTTTCCCAATTACACGCAAAAACAATTTTGAACATTTTAAGTTCCAAATTCCTTTCCTCCCTTCCCTCCCCCTCCCTGAGATGGCAAGCAATTTGATATAGGTTATACATGTGCCATCATGTAAAACATATTTCACTATTAGTAATGTTGGAAAAGAAAACATAGATTAAAACAAATAAACAAGAAAAATAAAATTTTAAAGCTGTGCTTTGGTCTGCATTCAGACTCCAGCTTTTTCTCTGGAGGTGGAATGTATTTTTTATCATAAGTCTGAGATTATCTTGGATCATTGTAAGGCTGAGAATAGCTAATTCATTTAACAGTTGATCATTTTTTTTAACCCTTACCTTCGGTCTTAGAATCAATACTATCAGTTCCAAGGCAGAAAAGCAGTAAGAGCTAGGTAACTGGGATGAAAGTGTCCAGTCACAGAGCTAGGAAGTGTCTAAAGCTAGATTTGAACCTAGGGCCTCCTGTCTCCAGGCCTGGCTCTCTATCCACTGAGTCACTTAGCTGCCCCCACAACTGATCACTGTACAATATTGCTGTTACTATGGACAATGTTATCCTGGTTCTGAGTATTTCACTTTGCATCAATTCATATAAGTCTTTCCCGATTTTTCTGAGAGTATCCTGCTTGTCAATTTTTATAGCACAATAGCATTTCATCACAATCATATACCACAACTTTCTCAGCCATTCTCCAACTGATGGGCATCCCTTCCATTTCTAATCATAACCACAAAGAATTATTATAAATATTTTGTACATGCATGTCATTTCCCTTTTTTGTTTTTTACCTGAATAAGCATCTATTATGTGCTAAGCACTTAGCTAAGTGTGGGATATATAATAGAAGAAGCAAGACTATCCCTGCTTTCAAGGAGTTCATATTCTAATTGGGGGAGACAATATAATGCAAGTATGCCAGTTTTCTGGGCTCACAGCTTTACACTTTCCTTGTCACAATAAAATGCACATCCCCAAAACACATACCCATGTACCACTGTCTCTCCTTCCATGTTCTAATACTCATAGTATCTATGCTGCCTTTCAACCATCCCTTGACCCATACATAACCCTGTGCCTATTTCCTGAGAGTCCTAAATATTGTAACTACCCCCATCCTCACCCACAACCATAAAAAGGAGGAAAGGAGTCTTCCCTTACAAGTGCCAGGACCTAATCTCAGTCTTACCTCCCACTTTACAAAATTGGATACTCACTGCCCAACGTTCTCCACTACAACAAGGAACATGGCATGGGAGGGCAGCATTTCATGCTGTTATTTGCTGACTTCCTCTAAACCTGCCCCTTAGTTGAAACATAATTGTTCTATGTCTCATTTCCTTGTAGCTAGCCCTGGATGGTACTGTTAGTCATATCTTGGTATTAGTCAACTACCTTATTCCCCTTCCCAGGTAATAGAATAACCAGTCCATTGGAGGGGAAAGCCAGACAAACAGATTTTCCAGAAAGCCCCTAAGAATATCTAATTGTGAATATTTCGAGAACAGTGATCCTTTTTCTTCTTTGGTTGAGATCAATGGAAGATTATGTCTCTGGGTGGGGAAAGAGGTCATGAGATTTAATTTCTATTCACAGGTTCACATGTGGCTATGAACATAGGCTTCTTTTCTTTGACTCTTTTCTTGCTCTTAGTGAAGGAGTATCAGACTGGACTGAAAGACCTTGTGAGCTTCAAAAGGCCAAGGATTTGGAATCTATTACAGATTTTGCTAACAGTTTAGACCAGTGAAGGAGGAAATATCCAGAAACCTTCTTGAACAATCATAAAAGATCAAAGGAAGCCAAGAGTGAGTGAACAACATTGATCCATCTATTAGTTATGCCACATTCACAAGTGAACTAGATGTAGATATAAGAATGTCATCTAGAAACTGCTTTAAGGTGGAGCCCACTCTCCCCAGGGAGTGTGTGTCCACAGGAGCTGGGGGAAATGATTTGTGCTTCTATTCTTGCTATGTTTCCCCAGTAGTTATCCCTTTATACCCACTTTTAAAAGGTGGAATTTGGGGAAACTATAACAGACCAATGGGGGAAATACTTTGGAGTCTTGAAGTCACTGAAGACCATTTCAACCCCCTATACGTATACCTCCATCTACTTTGCCTACAGTGAAGTCTGTCCCTATCCAAGAAGCATACTTTCTCATTTTCTACAGGTGATAAAAACATCATCTAAAGACTGATGTTTACAGATGTTTCAATAGCACTGACTCATAAGATCATAGGTTTGAAGCTGGTAGCCACCTTCAAGATCCTACCCCAAAAGGAAAAAACTAGAAGTCCTCTATGAGTGATCTGCCTGAAATCACACAGGGAATAAGCTGGCATAAGCATGGTGCCAACTCAAGTCCTCTGATTCTAAACAAGCATCTTTTCCAGATACCAGGCTGCTACTTCCTTCACCCACCAGCAAAAATTGCTGATGTTAAGCTATTTCAAGGGTGCTCTTGAGAAGCCCAAAAAGGAATCTTGTACTTACACAAACTAGAAATGAGATCCTTATGGTCTTGGGAAACTTGACATGGGAAGCTCATAGGAGAGAGAACTCGCTAATGAAAATTTAAGTAGCATCATCAACAATAAATAACTAAGGTCTTGTGCTGTTCTTTCTTCCTGAAGAAGGACTAAGTGCTTGCCTGAATAAACCATGGTACCTTATAATTAACTAATGTCTCCTTTTAATTAGTTTCAACTTGCTGCAGGCTCCCCTCTGCTTCTTAGTTTTAATGCAGCCCTAAAAATACTGCAAGCCACCAGTTAAGGTTAAAAAAAAAATTCCTCCTCAACCCAGACATCAGGTAGGCTTCCAGCAGCTTACTAAATTGCAGCCTGGCCAGCCAGTCAGAATATTTCCACAGGCCATTTGTGCTTGGTCTGGTGGTCATCTAACCAATAAGTTAATAAGGCTTTTCAAAGACCCAAATACATAGCCTACCTAGTTATTGCCACCAACTCAGCATTTAAAATAGGAAGGCACATTAGAAATATTCTGCCCTCTGATAAAGAACCGATGGAGTCTAAATGCAGACTGAAACATACTATATTTCATTTTCTTCTTTTTTTATTTGAGATCTCTTCCACAAAATGACTAATATGGAAAAATGTTTTACATGATTGCATATACAAAATCCATATCAGATTGCTTATTGTCTCAGGGAGAGGAGAGGGCAGGGAGGGAAGATCATAAGAAGGGAGAGAATTTGACTCTCAAAACTTTTTTTTTTTTTAACCCTTGTACTTCAGTGTATTGTCTCATAG
>NW_025376250.1:0-1955 GCF_016433145.1 Gracilinanus agilis
TATATATACATTATATATATATATATGTATCTGTGTGTGTGTACATACATTTTTGAAATTTTAGAGAAATAAAAATGTAAGCATAAAGATCAGTAGTTGTCAATATCTTCTCAACTATCTATTCTGAGGGAGTAGTTATATCCATAATTTTTTCAATTGTTCTTTCCTTATCTTGAAAATCAAGCCCTCAATATTTTCAAAATTGCATTTTTTCCAACATGGATTTTTCTCTGGTATGTCTTCCCTCCTCTTCCCACTATTCTCATCTCTATCACCTTTAATGCCATTTTCACTTCCTTACAATAGCATGTCAGGGTCTGAAGTACGAGAAACCAAAATTGGTAGTTCCGCTATCATGGTTAATGAAGATAATTTATTGTTGAAATGCTGTTATATCTGGTTCATTTTTTTACGTTTTTTTCTTTGTCCCTTTTCATCTACAAATCTTCATAGTATGATCTTTCTTAGTTTATATCACAAATTTTAAATAGAATATTTTTCATCTCAATTGTTTTTTGCTAGTCTATCTTTTATTTGATTCTACCACAACCTAATGTTTAATGAATCTGTGGTTACATCGACATGAATTTTCCTTCCAGTGACAGAAATCAGAGGTCACCCAAGCATCTCATGTGAACTCATTATTCATGCCTTTAAGCAATCTTTTTTAGGATCTACCCAATGCTCTGGATGCCTTATTCTGATTCTCTTAATTTTATAAATGAAGATAATCTACGATCCCCTTCACATTGAGTATATGATCAGCCTATTTTTTTCAGTTATATATCACTCTGCATCATTTTTGCAATTTCTCTTGTATAATTCTTGTTTGGAAAATTGTTGAGGTCTACAAATGACTACCATATACCTTAACATAATGTATCCTCCTTAATTTTTTTCAGATGAGTCAATATTCTAACCTAGTGTTAGTCTTGGAGGCCATTTCTCTTTGATTATAATGGCGTTGAACCATTTGCTTAATGAAAACAATTAATAGATTCTTGTGTTTTTTTTTTTGGTATCTCAATTTTGATATTAATTGAATTCCAAGAAGAAAGGGTGACCATGCCAAACTTTTCTTTTTTTCTCATTTCAAAATCTTTGCAAGAAATGTTTGCTTTTAGATGGTCAGGTTGAATCAAATGTAGTTACATGCAACTTCACCATTTCATCTTAACACTTTCTTCTAATTATGTGTTAATTTTGATGTTTCTTTCAATAAACCATACACATGGAGATAATTTTGAACTAATTCCAATATTAGAAGCATTTGTTACTTATTTCTTAAGATAAAGTTGGTTTCTTTTTTTGACAATGCTATTGATATTTATTGTACTCAATTTATAACCTCTTTGAAGAAAATATTCTGATATTCTCTAAAGATAATTTAATTCATTGATTCCTTTAGCAAATAATTATTCAGTGCTTACTATGCGCCTAGGCCTCTGCTAGGTCCTTTAGAGACTATAAAGAGATATTATTATACTTTCTAGAAGACATTGATAAATAAATGATCAATTCCTGCCTTTGAGGTGGCTCATAATATAGCTGGAAAAAGAAGACTAAAACCCATAAAACAAGAAAAAATATAAACTATCCAAAAGTTGTCATATATTCACATGGCCTTGATAAGTCATTTAATGTTTCTAGGCTTCATATCATATATAAAATGAAGGGATTAGAATAGATGATGTCTTTGGTTCTGTGTAAAATTAACATAAAAATATAGCTCCCTTCCCCCCAGATGCAAGTTAAGTAAGAACATCAAGTCGTGATGGGGGGTGGGGGTGGTGCATGGCCACCTGAAGCCCTGAATGGGCTGGCAGGTGACCAGCCTGGAGGCCAGAACTTGACTTTCCATCAGACAGCCCCAATAGAAATAACATCAATAGCCTTATGAGAGACAGAGTGAGAGGAGGCCAGTTCTCTCTCTCTCTCTCTCTCTCTCTCTCTCT
>NW_025376251.1:0-5429 GCF_016433145.1 Gracilinanus agilis
CCCCCCAAGCCCTGTTCTCCCTTTTGACCATTCTCCCTGTTGGGAGAACAGAAGAACAGGCCTTCTGACTGATTAGATTTTCTCTCTTTAATAATCTCAGTGTGATGAGATTCTCAAACTCACTTTCTTCTTCCCTTTTTCAAGTACCCCCTTATTAACTCTCTTCTTAGCCCGTCTTGTTTTCTATTCCTTCCTACAATCTCTGCTTTCTCCTGATTCTTAGGTTTGCTGCTCATCTTTATTCATTCTCCTTTCAAGTTTGGCTCTGCTCTTCTGGTCCACCCATCTCTTCCTCCCCAGGTCTAGTCCAGCTAGCTCCTCATTCCCCAAAGTCAGGGAAGAGGGCTTACCTTGGTACCTTTAAAAAAAAAACCCTTACCTTCTATCAATTCTAAGACAGAAGAATGGCAAGGGTTTGGGGTTAACTGACTTGCCCAAGGTCACACAACTAAGAAGAGGTTGAGGCCAGATTTGAACCCAGCTTGGAACTAGCTCTGAAATTCTACCACTGGCTTAGTGGCTTGGAGCCTCAGTTTTTTCATCTGTAAAAGAAGGGGAGAAACTGCTGCCTTTCTCTACTGCCATGTAGGAGGCGGGTATAAAGTCATTATATGTTGGAGAAGTGATATGTGGGTAGGGGAAGTGTTGATGATTATGCTTTCTTCTATTCTCTTTATTCCCTGCTCCTACAACTGCCTGACTTACATCCTGTCTTGTCATTTTGCTAGTCTTCCTTACCCTTGTCAAGTGGGAACCTCCAATGTCCTTTCACCCCATTCATGCTGTGTTATTCATTCTTTAAGCCCCAGGCCCATAGGGCAAAGGGGACTGCATTCCCTACCTCCTAGTTGGGGTCCAGGACTACGCCAGAGTCCGACTTCATCGGCTGGGGTGGCCATATCTCTGTCCAAGTAGGAAGCTCTGAGGAGAGGGTTGGCTGTGAGGGCAGAGCGGGTCTGTTACAAGGAGACGTCTCCCTGGGCCTCATTCTTCTGACCTGTGCATTTTCGTTGTTGACTTTAGGCAAATATCTATTTACAGTGAAAACTTTGAACACATAGAAAAATATATTTGTTTTCTTTTAAATATACACTGTGCAAAAAAAAAAAAAAAAAGCCAAAATAGCAAAGCCCAACCCATTCCAGATGCTCTTAGAACATTGGTAGGTGAGATGAATGGTACCTCCTCTAGACCTCAATAGGTCCCTCCATCTGTCTCTCCCTCCTCTGACCTAACCCCCAACCCCACTTCCCTAAGGAAGACAAGAGGAGTGGGGGGCCTTGCACTGTGTGGTTGTTTTTATACTTGGAAATGATGAATTATTTTATATAAAGCCATTTAAGGATCTATTTAAAAGAAATAGGAAGCTGCTTGTATATTTAATAATAAATGCAGACAAAGCAATCTATGTGTCGTAAGAATTGAATTTGCTCCTACAGAACCCTTCCCTGGTTAGGGTGAGCACCGGAGAGTGGGCAAAACCAATTGAGAGAGCCATGAGAGTATAAAACAGAATGGAAACTGAGGTTACTGGAATTAAGTTATAAGGACAATGGTGGGGACAACTGGCCAAAGGCAATGCCTTAGGTAGGGTGTAGCAACTTCTCTGGGATAGACCAAAGCACACAGCAGACGTTGAACTATTAGGAGAGGGGAAGGGCTAACTCTGGGAAGGTGGGTTTAGAGTTGGGGATTCTAAGCTGGCCCTCAGCAAAAGAGAAACAGTTACTTTTCCCCCTGGTATGCCCATCCCCTTTCCTCAGTGATATTTTTCCCTACCATCTTCCCACCAATTGTTTAGTGCCTTCAGCTTCTTCTCCTTGATTCTTCCTACTAAATGTCCTCTTAGGAAAGAATCGGATGAGATCGTTGATTCAAAGATATAAAGGATTGCTTGATTCAGTGTGACTCCTACCAGGATTATTTGCTAAAGTCATGAACTTCTAGTGGTAGTTTTTTGGTAACTAAGTTTAGGGGCATCGATAGGAAACAAGGTAAAAGACAAGTGCCAGGGAGTGGGACAGTGGGGCCTTCTGGAAGTCTAACACCAGATGGAGCTGAGACCCTGAAAAGAGTTATCCTTATGAGGAAGCCCTTAACCATGAGGCAGTGGGAAAGGTCAGTGAGCACCTCCAGAAAGAGAAATGACAAAGGCACTTTGGAGAGTCATGAAAGAAGAACCTAAGAGGGCAGTGCCCACCTAGGCTTGGGAACTCCAAGTATGGAGCAGGAAGAAGGACGCGCTATAACGCTTCTGCCAGGCCTGGGGAATGGAAAGGATCAGGGATGCAGTTAGCAATCAGGATGGGAAAAGAGTGGGACCCAACAAGGACATTTCTTTTGAAGGGAAAGTGAATAGAAGCCACAGGTTATTTGTAGGAAAGTCAAGGGTTTGGAGATAATACAGGGAAGACTGGGGAAAGGGAGTAGTAGGGAAATCAAAGAGAAAAAAGAGTTTCTGCTCAGCTTGGTCAGGAACTCTGGGAAGAGTCCGTTGGCAATGGGTATTTGGGAGTCCTTGGCTTCATGCCTTCAGCAGAGAGGTTCATCCCAAATCTAGACCACTATCCGGCCAGAAGTAAGAATGGTGAATCAGAAGGGGCCAGGGAGAATTCTGCGGTTAGCCTCACACAAACTGAGTGCCCTGAAGGGAAGGCATCAGGGATAAGGAATGCTGGGGTCTGGGCCTAGCACTATGGGATGACTGGGAAATAAAGAGGAGAACCTAGAAGTTAGGGTGGAGAAATGGGAAATCAGTCAAAAAGCATTTACTAAGCACTGTGTGCTAACCGCTGTGATAAGCACTGTAAATATACTGAGAGGAAAAGTACTACTGCCTGGTTTCATTAGAACTCAAATACATCACGACGACTCCCTAAAAAATGTTAGCTAGAGTCCTTAAGGGGTTGTGGAGAACAGAGAGGTGTAGAGGGTGGGAAAGAAGTCATAGCTTTTTCTGGACAGTCATTTGTTGAAGTAGGGTGTTTGAGGGAGCAGAGTCGGGCTCCTCTCTTTCCTTCCCAGGGTTCCGAGAGATGGTAATGGCTAATCTTTGTTGCCCTGGGCATTGGACATTGTATAACTTCCACAGCAGGAATTAAACCAGGCACCTTTGCCAGGTGACCAGTGGCTTGGAAATTCTCATTCCAAACTTTCTAAGTCAAGGAAGAATGGGGCGGCACCCCAAGGGCATTTTGAGGGGGTGGAAGATATGGCTTTGGTTATAGCCTGGTAGGGACCAGAGGCAGCCTGGGTACATTCACCCTGCTTTGTTTGCCCCCAGTTGCCACCATTAATCCTGGTAATGTGTGACCACTACCACTAGTGTGTGCCAGATGCTACTTCAACTTCAGAGGAGTAGGAGAACATTTGGACAAGACACAGGATAAATAAATGAATGAATGAAAAAGAACTCGTCAAGCACTCAGTAGGTACTAGGCACTGAGCTAAGTGCAGGGGATACCAGTGCCAAAAGAAATTCAGTTCCTGACCTCAAGGAGCTTACTTTCTACTAAAGGAAGCCAACACCACCAAGGGGATGGTGGTCACAGAGAAGTGTTTTGGAGAGGGAAGTTCCAGTGATGGTGAATGAAGTCATAGGGTAATACTGCTTTGCTTACTGTCTCCAAAGGAAGTGATAGAAAGATAGGGGTGAGGGGTGGGGGACAGAGGGGTAAACTAGGTGACTCAGCGGATAGAGATCCAGGCCTAGAGACAGGAGGTTCTGAGTTCAGATCTTGCCCAGGACACCTCCTAGCTGTGTAACCCTGGGCAAGTCACTTAACCCCAATTGCCCAGCCCTTACTTTTCTTCTGCCTTGGAACTGATACTCAGTATAGATCCTAAGACACAAAGTAAGGTTGTTTTTTTTCTAAAGAAAGATATGAGAAAGAAAGAGTATTCAAGTGGAGGCATGGCATGAAGGTGGCCAGAGAGAAGCAGTCAGATGGTAGGGCTGGATCAGGCTAGGGATGGAAGGCACTCATCAGTCTGAAACACAAGGCACTGGGGAGAGAGTTGGAGAGCCTGGTTGTAGTCTTGGCATGAAGGTATCAGGAGAGGGAGAGAAGGCTCATGAACCTAGAACAGAAAGAGATCTCAGAGTTATTTAATCCATCTGCATTATTTTATTTTACTTGTAAACCCTTATTTTGTCTTAGTAACAACTCTAAAAGGTTTAGGGCTAGGAAAACGGGGTTAAGTGACTTGCCCAAGTCACTGAGCTAGAAAGTGTCTGAGGTCCGATTTGAGCCCAGGTCTTCCTGACTCCAAATCTGACTCTTTTTCCACTAAGCCACCTGACTGCCCCTTAACTGAATTATTTTAAATATAATTTAAATTATAACAAGGTTTTCCTGTATATGTCCAGTCATCTAAGATGGAAGCATGTGAGGGTGGGAATAGCCAGTTTCTATGGCTACATGGCCAAAACAGGCTTTAAATCTACCTTCTTTATCCCAAGGGATGAAGGTCTTCTTTACCCATAGAACAAGGACCAAGAGCTAACCTGGTTAGGAGGAAGGGCTCTCTTCCCATCCTTTAGGCCCTGTGGTCCTAAGGCCCCAAGAAATGGACTTTTATCTGTTTTGTTTGGACTTTTCAGTCCTAGGCACAGAATCCTGGGACCTGGGAGCCCAAGGTCATTGGGGAAGCAAGATCTCAGGCCGGATGTTGCTGCTCACCCATGTGAAACCAGAGTGCTAAACAAAACCAATGCAGCCAAATTTAGAAGAAAAGCAAACAGGGGCCCAGTTCAGGAGGGCTAGGACCAACTCCTCCCCATACCACACAGGTTCTTTGATGCATTTTCTACCTAGAGCTTTTCCACCCTCAGAAACTGGGCTTCTTAAGGTCTAGCTTTCCTTGAGCTTTCTCCAATGAAAATGGAGACATGCAATTCATAATAAATGAACTTCATTCCAGTACTTAATGAATCCAGAGCATCTTACTAGGTGCTGTTAGAGTTACAACAGAATGTAACAGAACTTATTTGAATGGCCTGGTAAGTCTTTATAGATGAAGTGGATCTTGAGTTGGACCTTGAAGAACATATTGAATGCATAAAGAAACATATTTGCATGAGAAACTTGGGCCAAAGCTCAAATTATATTCCTTTCCAGTAAGATGTAGGTGGTGCAGTGGATAAAACACCAGGCCTGGAGTCAGAAAGACCTGAGTTCAAATCCAACCTAAGATTCTTACTAGCTGTGTGAACTTGGGCAAGTCATTTAACCTCTGACTGACTCTGTTTCTTATCTGTAAAATGCAGATAATAATAGCACCTGCCTCACAAGGTTTTTGTGAGAATCAAATGAGATAATATTAGGACAAGGCCTCATACACAGTAAACACTTAGTAAGTTCTTTCTTTTCCTTCCTTCCTTCCTTCCTTCCTTTCTTCCTTCCTTCCTTCCTTCCTTCCTTCCTTCC
>NW_025376252.1:0-8035 GCF_016433145.1 Gracilinanus agilis
GGAGAAAGGAAAGAAGGAAGGGAGGGAGGGAGGGAAGGAGAGTAGGAGAGGAGAAAGGAGACGAGAGGAGAGAAGAGGAAAGTTTTTATATAAATTGTTCTTCTGGTTCTGCTCACTTCACTTTGAATCAGTTTTTGAATCATTTCTTCCCAGGCTTTTCTGAAGCCATCCCCTTCATCATCTCTCCTAGCACAATGATATTCCATCATCTTCCATTCTGATTGGCAATTTGGAACTATGCCCAAAGGCAGGGGTCAGCAACGTATGGCTCTCAATATGGCTCTTTCTGCAGGAGCCATAAAGTCAATTTTTTTTTTCAGGCACTGTTACAGGAGCGCGCACTGTGAGCACTGTACGGCTCTCGCAAAATTACATTTTAAAAAATGTGGCGTTTATGGCTCTCACAGCGAAAATGTTGCCGACCCCTGCCCAAAGGGCTTTAAAAGACTGCCTGCCCTTTGATCCAGCCATACCACTGCTGGGTTTATACCGCAAAGAGATCATAAGGAAAAAGACTTGTACAAAAATATTTAGCCTCAGTCTTTGTAGTGGCAAAAAACTGGAAAACAAGGTTATGCCCTTCAATTGGGGAATGGCTGAACATTGTGGTATATGCTGGTGATGGAATACTATTGTACTAAAAGGAATAATGAACTGGAGGAATTCCATGTGAATTGGAATGACCTCCAGGAATTGATGCAGAATGAAAGGAGCAGAAGAACATTGTACACAGAGAATGATACACTGTGGTAAAACAGAATGTAATGTACTTGTCTACTAGCAGCAATGCAATGACCCAGGACAATTCTGAGAGACTTATGGAAAAGAACGCTACCCACATTCAGAGGAAGGACTATGGCATTAGAAACACAGAAGAAAAGCAACTGCTTGAACACATGGGCTGATGTGGATATGATTTGCGATGTAGACTCTAAACGACCACACCAATGCAATTATCAATAATATGGAAATAGGTCTTAATCAATGACACGTGTAAAAACCAGTGGAAATGCACGTAGGCTACAGGAGGAAAGGGGGGGCGTGGAGGGGAGAGTAAGAACATGAATCAAGTAACCATGGTATTCCATCATCTTTATATACTATAACTTTTTGGGCCACTTCCCAATCAATTGGCAACCCTTCAATTTCCAATTCTTTGCTACCACAAGAAAAAAAAAAAAAGCTGCTATAAAATATTTTTATACATTTGAGTCTTTGACCTCTTTGAAGTATAGGCCTAGTAGTGGTGTTGTTGGGCAAAAGGGTATGGATAATCCAGAAACATTTTAGGTATATTCCCAATTGCTTTCAGAATGGCTAGACAAGTTCACAGCTCCGCCAACAATGCAATAAAGTACTTGTATACCCATAACCTCTCTAACATTTGTCATTTTCCTTTTTTGTCAATTTATCAAATTTGATGTAGTCCCTTGAATTTCAATGGAGTTTTCCATTTCTTAGAAAAAATTTCTTAACCTCTTATAACATGTGGTGTATTTTAAGGTCAATTTCCATTCAATATCCATTTGGGAATTTCTTTGATACTGAAACAATTATGTTTCTGAATATATCAATATATTTATCAGAATTTATTATTCCCTCATTGAGGACAAGTTCTCCCGACCAAATGGAAGTAAAACATCTCTATTTTTAGGCATATGTTTTATAATTTGATGAAGTCTCCCAGATCTTATGAAGTTACCTGGACTTCTGATCACAGTTTTGGTATAGTTTTGAATTAAAAAGTCAAATTCATCATTACCTTGTTCTAGTATCTATAACTCCAATATTCACATTGTCTTGTCCATGGTGCCTATGTCTGCCACCAAAGTGGAATTGCTCCAGATCCATTTTAGCTTATCCCCAATCTGTATGACTTCTGAATAATCTGACCCAATTCCAGAGGTAACCTAAAGAAAAGAGAAGATTTAGAACATGTTATCTTTTTCAAGGATCAAGGAGGGATTATTTGTGTTCCGGTTCATAGAGGGCAGCACTGGGAAAAATGGGTTACCCAGAATCAGATTTAATCTTAATCCAAAGTGGAATGGGCTACTATAAGTCATAGTGGATACTCTTTTATCGTGAGTCTTTAAGCAGAAACTAGGTGACTACTAATCAGAGGTGTTTTTGAGCTTTTGTTTCTTCATAACACTGGCCAGCAGTTGGTGATTTTGTTTCTAGTCTTCTCACTATTCTTCTGACTTTAAAAGAAAAGCCCATGTTGTACTACTATAAACTAAGAAATTGAAAACCACCCCTCCAGCTGCTTGGCCCAGCTGAAGGTCTTTATCTATTTTCAAGGAATAAGACTGTTACTCAGCAGTAACTTGTTAGTTCTTTGTATTGATTTTAGTTTCCAACCATGCTTTCCTCTGTGCTTTAGTATCAGTAGAAAATTAGCATTTGACCATGGCTATCAAAAAATGAAAGAAACCACATAAAAAATATTTCTTGACCCAGGGTATTTTACTATATAAGGTGGGATCTAAGGCTAGTAGAGCTCTTAGAAATCCCATTGGGTAGCTCAGTGGATTGAGAGTCAGGCCTAGAGACAGGAGGTCCTAGGTTCAAATCTGGCCTCAGACACTTTCCCAGCTGTGTGACCCTGGGCAAGTCACTTGACCCCCATTGCCCACCCTTATCACTCTTCCACCAAGGAGCCAATACACAGAAGTTAAGGGTTAAAAAAAAAAAAAAGAAATCCCATAGGCAGTGCAGAGTCAAGATGGAAGAGTCAAGATGGAAGATGGCCAATAACCCAGCTACACTCTCTCAAAATTCCCTCCTAATTTCAAAATAACTATTCAAATCAAATTTTTGAGTAGCAAAGCCAACAAAAGGTCAAAATAAGACATTTTTCCTGCCTAAGATAACTTAGAAAGTCAGCAGGAGATGTCTGTGACATTGGGGTGGGAACTGGTCCAGAACACTGCAGCAACACCAACAGCAGGCATTGGAGGCAGCCAGGACAACAGCAGCAACAACAGCTTCTTGAGTTCTCAGTCTAGAGACTAGAAGGGTATTTGGGCAAATGGTCAGAAAAAGATTACAAGGGACCCTTTCTTGGAAACAAGTATAACTGGAGCTGATTGTCAACTCTATTGCCCATAAGCTATTCTGAGTTGCAGTTTTAGGGTAGAGAGAAGCACTTGTGATCAGTCAAAAGGGAGCAGGAGGTCCTGGTCACAGATCCAATGCAGAGAGGAACACTAGTGCTTGTAGCTACAGAAGAACAGGAGATTTGGTCATAGTTCGAGGACCAAGAGGAGCACTAGCCCTTGCAAATGTAGGAGAGTGGGGACTCTTCCTGGGAAAAAACCAGAGTGCAGACCAGGAAAGCAATGACTATACTTCTCCCAGGATCACTCCCCCTTAGAAACACCAAAAACTTGTAGACACCCCATAAATAGCTCAGAAAACAATATGCATGGGGGAAGGGGAGACAAGCTTCATGCTTGGTACAGTGCCTCCTATACTCAGATGAGAAGCTTTAACATAAAGAAATAGGCTGGAAAAATGAGCAAATAACCAAAAATAAATAAATAAACAAACTTGACTATACAAAGCTATAACAATGGCAAAGAACAAGATGCAAACTGAGAAGACAACAATATTTTAAAAATAGCTACAGGTAAAGCCTCAAAGAAAAATGCAAATTCAACCTAAGGCCAGCAAGAATGTCTGGAAGAGTTTAAGAAAGAGATAAAAGTGTTCAAGAAAAATTTGGAGAAATAAATGAGAGCGATGCAAGAAATTTATGAAAAAACATTTAATAGCTTGATAAACAAGGCACAAAAAAACTGAAGAAAATAACAACTTATAAAACAGAATTAGCCAAAAAAAAATTTTAGTGCAAAAATTCACTGAAGAAAAGAACTTCTTAAAAAGCAGTATTGGCCAAATAGAAAAAGGTACAAAAATTCACTGAAGAAAATAATTATTTAAAAATTAGAATTGGGTAAGTAGAAGCTAATGATTCCAGGTGACCTCAAGAAATATGAAGAAAATAGAAGTGAAATATTTCATTGGAAAAACAACTTCCCTGGGAAAAAAAGATGAAGGAGAAATAACTTTAAAATTATTGGACTATCTAAAAGCCATGATCAAAACAAAATTGGCTACACTTAATATTTCAAGAAATTATCAAGAAAGACTGCTCTGAAATCTTTGAACCAGAGAGTAAAATATAAATTGAAGGAATCCACCAATCACCTCCAGAAAGTAATCCTAAAATGAAAACTCCCAGGAATACTACATTCAAATTCCAGAGCTCCCAGGCCCAAGAGAAAATACTTCAAAACAGACAGAAAGAAATAATTTGAATATCATGGAGCAACAATCAGAATAACATAAGATTTAGCAGGCTCTATGTTAAAGGACCATAGGGTTTGGAATACGCTATTCCAAAAGACAAAGGAGCTGGGATTACAGCCAAGAATAACTTACCCATCAAAACTGAGTATAATATTTCAGAGGGGAAATGAATATTTAATGAAATAGAAGACTTTCAAGCATTCCTGGTGAAAAGACCAGAGTTGAACAAAAAATTTGACATTCAAACACAAGACTCAAGAAAATGATTAAAAAGGTGAACGTGAAGGAGAGCTAAACAAGGCGAGCTAAATAAAGTTAAACTGCTTACATTCCTATATGACAAGATACATGTAATTCCTAAGAAATTTATCATTACTGAGATAGAAGAAGTCTACAGAGGGCATGTGTATTAGGTTGGGATGATCTCAAAAAATATTAAGAGAGTGAAAGAGGATGTACTAGAAGAGGAAAGGGAGAAGTAGAATGTGGGAAATTTTCTCACATAAAAGAAATACTCCAGGAAAAGCTCTTATAATGGAGGGGAAAATGAGAAGGGGGTGGCAGATAATGCTTGAACATCACTCACATTGGAAGTGGCTCAAAGAGGGAAAAATACATATACATACTCAACTGATTATATAGAAATCTGTCTTACCCAATAGAGAAATAGTAGGAGAAGGGAATAAAATATAGGGGAGAGAGATGATAAAAGGGAGGATGGATTAAAGAAGACAGTGATCAGAATCAAAACAAATTTTTAAGGAGGAACAGAATTTAAAAAGAGAGCAAGAGAAAGATAAACAGAAAAAAATGAGATAGAGGGAAATACACAGAGAGAAATCATAACTGCAAATGTAAATTAGCTTACTCATAAAAATGGAAGCAGATAGCAGAATGGATCAAAAACCAGAACTCAATAATGTTTACAAGAGACACATGTGAAACAGAAAGACACATATTAAATCAAAATAAAGGGCTAAAGCAGAATCTATTATGTCAGCTGAGATAAAAAATAAATATTATAATCTAAGGAAAAGCAAAAGTAGAAAAAGAACTAATTAAAAGGGATAATTGGAAAAACTACATGTTGCTCAAAGGTACCATAGACACAGAAGAATATTAAAAAATTTTAAGAGCAAGTTTCTTTGATAAAGACCTTGTTTCTCAAAAATATTGAGAACTGAGAAAAATAATAAAAATAAGAGCCATGTCCCAATTGATAAATGGTCAAGGGATATGAACAAGCAGTTTTCAGAAGAAATCAAAGCTTTCTATAGGCTTATTTAAAAATGCTCTAAGTCACTATTAAGTAGAGAAATGCAAATTAAAAGAACTCTGAGATACAATCTCACACCTGTAAGAAGTAACAAATGCTGAAGGAAATAAGGGAAAATGGATACACTAATAATGTGTTGCTGGAATTGTGAACTAGTCCAATCTAGAGAACAATGTGGCACTATGCTCAAAGGGCAATAAATAGTGTATACCCTCTGATATAGCAATACCACTACTAGGTCTGTACCTGAAAGAGACCAAAAAATAGGAAAATGACCAATTATTCATACAAAGAAATTCTATTTTTCTTATGGCAAAGAATTGGAATTAGAGATGATATTCAACTGGGGGAATGGCTGAACAAGGTGTGGCATATGATTTTGATGGAGTATTATTATGCTATAAGAAAAGATGAGGTTAGTTTCAGAAAAAAAAACATGGCAACATCTACACAAACAGATGCAAGGTAAAGTGAGAAGAACTGGGAGATCATTGTGCACAGTAACTGCAATGTTGTAATGTTGATCAACTGTGATCATCAGTGAAAGACTGGACCAACTCTGATCCATACAATGATACCATGATCCAAGACAATTTCTAAGGACTCATGATGAAAAAATACTATCCCTCTCTAGAGAGAAAATTAATGAACTCTGAGTACAAATAGAAATATATTTTTCTCACTTTGTTTTTTCTGGTGTTTTGTGATATGGCTAATATGGAAATGTATTTTGTGTGATTTCATATATATAATTGATATCATTTTGCTTGCCTTCACAGTGAGTGGGGGAAGAGGTGGGAGGGAGGAAGAGACTTTGAAATTCAAAATCTAAAAAGAATTTTATAAATAAGTAATTTTTTAAAGAAAGAAATTCCATAAATTAAATTCTTCTTTTAGCAAATAAGGTAACTAAGGCCCAGAGATGTAAAAAGTTGTTTGGACAAGGTCAATTAGGTAATAGGCAACAGAACTAGGAGCAAAATTTAAACTGGTGTCTTTTGACTCAATGCCACTAGCCCATCACTTTCCTCCTTTGTGCTCCACTACTTACTTTTCTCTTTCCCTCCTCTCCCCCAGAACAGTCTCTGAGAGAAAGAAGAAAGCATTTGCTAGGGACCCACTGTTCCAAGGTTACCTCGTCACAAAAGAATTTGGAATTGTTTTGAAGAACTAGACCCAGATTTCAAAATGAAACAAATATCCCATGAATCTTCTCTCTGGCTCTGGAACCATTGCAAATCTTCTCTGAAAAGGCCCTTTTTCCAAGTCCTGGACAAAGAGATGGACACTTATACCTTGTCTATGAAAGGAAACTGGAATTTAGGAAAAGTCAAAGTTACCCCAGATCCTACACCACTGAAATGCCTTTGTTTGTTCTTGATATGTTATTGACTGGACAATATCCCAGCTTCTCTGACCTCAGCTACATTTCTGGGCCAAGAAAGGGAGGGAGAGATGAAAATTTGAAGGAGAAAACTTGTATGGAAAGAAATTAGTTAGGGAAGCTACCACACCCGAGCTATAGAAAGCAGGTTTTCCAATTGGGCTTGGTATATAAGGGCGTCTCCAGACTGATGAACAACTGGTGAATTGTAAATTGCATAGGATCATAAGAGTTAGACTGGGGAAAAAAAGTTCATAAATCATCTAATGCAAGTTGCATTCCTGTTACATAAGAGGAAACTGAGGCTTAGGGATAAATGCCTTGTCCTAAGAATACCAACCAGTAAGGAGTGAAATCAGAATTGGAACCTACAACTCCAGACTCCTAATCAAATGTTCTTTCCATTACAACAAGCTTTACAATTAGTTCAGCTTCTCATCTTCTAAAGTGATTATAATAATAATGATAGCATTTATATAGTGTTTTAATGTTTGCAAGGCATTTTACAAATATTATCTCATTTTATCCTCACAATACTTCTATAAGAAAGGTACTATTATTCTTATTCCCATTTTGCAATTGAGGAAACTGAGGCAGACAGAGGTTAAGTGACTTGCCTAGGGCAACACAGCTAGATATGAATGCAAGTCTTCTTCACTCCAGGTCTGATGCACTATCCATAGCAGGTCTGGTAAAGGATCATCTAGATTTTTGTCACTAGGAAATTCCCATTTTCTAGCCTTAAAGCCAAGCTAAGAAGCCAGAAAGAAAACCAGAAAGAAGGGAGATACATTGGGATACACTCAAAAATCAACAGCAAATGCAATTCAATTCAACAAACTTTTTTAAAGGATCTCATTTATTATAGCAAATTCAGGCACATCTGCTAGGTAGTGGGGACACAGAGATGATAAAGAAGCTTACAATTTATTAATGAGAAACAATAATACATAAGTTGGTAAATTTGAAATAATGTAAAATAAGTGTGTGTGTGTGTGTGTGTGTGTGTGTGAGAGAGAGAGAGAGAGAGAGAGAGAGAGAGAGAGAGAGAGAGAGAG
>NW_025376253.1:0-1116 GCF_016433145.1 Gracilinanus agilis
AACTCTGGAACAGTCCTGAGCAGGAGAACCTGGGAAGCAGGGCTTGAATACTGAGCTCCTGGACTTTCAGGTGATCTTCTGATCCTGGTGGGAAGCATCCTATCTAGTGATTTTGTCTTCTGTCTTGTATGAGAGAGCCCTGCCAGCAGTGCCTACTTGGAGAAGAAACTCATCTTGTGTGAAATGATCTAAGAGACTGCCTCCACAGACATAGCCTGTGTCTGGAATGGTCCAACCCATTAGTGTCTTCTTCCTTGATCCAGAGACTTACTCTATTTATCAACCAAACCAGTTTTGGGAGTGGCTATTGTGATAAGCAGCTAGAATCAAGGAAGTTTTGGGAAATAGAGATAGAGAGGGAGTTAAGAGTAGATCAAACCTTGTGGGACACCAAAGAGATTCATGAGGATCAGTGGGATTCTGGGAAAGGTAGATACTTATTAGTGGTAGGGACTTTTTCTAGACCTCCTTCCTTACCTCATCCTATTTATCATTTATAATAAATTTGTTGATAAAAGCTAGCAGTCAGATCAAGTTTCTACAAGTCTCAGGACAGAGAGGAGCCATCTTGCTCTCTGTGCCTGGGAGGAATCACCATCATCAGACTTGAGCTCAATTAACCCAGTCACCAAATCAAATTACCATATTACACTATTAAGTTCTCTACCCAATTCTTTTTGTTTGTTAATTCCTTTCTTATTTTTTCATATGAACATGAGATTCATGTGAACTCTATTTTTTGCAACTCCTTGATCCATGTTTGCTTTTGATTTCTCATACACTTCTATTATATAAGATAATAAATTCCACTACCTTCCTCTTCCTTTCTTCCCTATTATATTCTTCTTTCCTTGTCTTTGTTTTTTCTCTGAAGATTCTCAAAATATAACAAAACTGCTCTTGTGCTCTCTGACTTATTTACTCTTTCTATGACTCTTAGAGACATTAGCCTTCTGAAAGGACATTTGATTCTTCTCCTTCTCATTAGATACAAACATTTCTTTATCATTATAGTCCTTTCCAATTGCTCAAACATATTTATCTTTCTGTGTTTCTCTTGACTCCTGTGTTTGCAATTCAAAGTATCTATTCAGGCCAGGTCTCTTCATCAGGAGC
>NW_025376254.1:0-9437 GCF_016433145.1 Gracilinanus agilis
AAAAAGAAAGAAAGGAATGAAGGAAGGAAGGAAGGAAGGAAGGAAGGAAGGAAGGGTAATCCAATTCAAACATGAATGGATATAAAAAAATTCTTATTAAGCACTTACTATGTGGAAAGTATCACACTGAGCTCTGGGCAAATCAGTCAGTCCCTGCCCTATGTGAGCTCACCATCTAATGGGTAAGAAAACACAAATGGGAAGTTTCAGCTGCAAGACAGTTGGGAATATCCCATAGACCTTAGGATACAGGGGCAAAGCAGATGATTGAACCTTTGCTTTAATGGCATTTTTCACTGATAAAATCCAATCAATTTCTGACATTAAACTCTTTGTCAGTGCCAAAGATTTGGTGGCAACAGTTTGCTTTTGTGAATTTTCTTTTCTGGGTCTTCAGTAAATATGACTGTGTAGAATCTACAGGAACTAATCCAGGCTGCATTTCCAGAGGGATTTCTTCTCTGGATGATGATTGAGGGCACAGGGGTTGAAACATTGCCATTCCCAAAGCTCTCAGGTTCAAGGTCCAGGACTGTCTCTATCAGGGTCACACGTGGCAAGAAGTTACTTTGTGTTTTTGACCTGGCTTTAATCTGCCATCTTTGAAATGTATCTCAATGATCCTCTGGGCCTCTCAGTACAATATGGCCATTTTAGATAATCACCAGTTCCAGTGTGGAAAGTACAGTAAGTGCCTGAAAAAGTTGGTTGTATCTAGGTCAGGAAAGGCTTTAAATTACAGAATAGTTTATATTTTATTCTAGGGACAATAGTAACTTCTTAAGCAGGGGAGCTGGACAGATCTGTTTGTCATTATTATTGTTGTTCCTGTTATAAGTAGTAAATTAATAATTATATTCATTTAGATCTTTAAAGTTTGCAAAGCACTTTATATAGGCTATTACATTTGATCCTCACATCTAATAGTATGAAGTAGGGATTATTATTATTCCCTTTTTGCAGATGAGGAAACAGAGGCAGAGAGAGGTTAAATGACTTGCTCAGGGTCACACAGCTAGTAAATGGCTCAGGATGCTTTTGAACTCCTGTATTTCTGACTCTGAGTCCAGGGCACTTTCCACTGAGTTATCTAGAAACTTCAGGAAGATCAACTTATAACCTAACAAGAGACAGAAACAATTACAAAAGATAACATAGATAAATTCAATGATGTGAAATTAAAAAAGTTTGGCATGAACAAAATCAATGCAATAAAGGAAGGGAATGGAGATGAATGGAGAAAGATGGTTTTAAATTAAGTATCAAGTGTCTTGGTTCTAATGTTCAAAATGTGATTCAATCTTTTCAGCTGTTTAGTCATTTTTCATTTGTCTGACTTTTCATGACCCTATTAGGGGGTTTCCTGGCTAAGATACTGGAGTGGTTTTCCATTTCTTTCCCTACATCATTTTAAAGATAAGCAATTAAGACAAACATAGTTAAGTGACTTGACCAGAGTCACACAGCTCATAAGTGTCTGGGGCCAGATTTGAAATCAAGAAGATGAGAATCTTCCTTACTCCAGGCCCAGTACTCTAACCACTGCACCATTAATATTCATAACATAAAATATACAGGTCTCTTATAGAAATATGTGAATTCAGAAAACAATCCCCAATACACAATGGTCAGAGGATTTGAAGCAATACTTGTCAAGTGAAAAATTGCAAACTATTAGTAACCAAATGAAAGAAAACTTAAAAGCATTTAATAATGAGAGAAAAGAAAATTAAACCATGCTGAGGTTTTACCTCATGATAGGCAATTTGGCACAGGTGACAAAAGAGAAATCCACATTGGAGGGCTTATGGAAAGATAAACATAATAATGCATTGTCTGTGGAGCTGTGAATTTGTCCAATTATTCTGAAAAACAATTTGGATTTGTGAAATATAAATGATTAAAATAATCATATCTTTTTACTTAGATACTCCACACATAGGAATCTCCACAAAAGAGGTCAATAGTAAACAGGAAAGACCTTACATACCAATAGATTCATAGTTACACTTTTTTGTAGTACAAAGCTGTGAAAAAAAACAAAATAAATGCCTTAGATTGGGGAGTGGTTCAGACATGAATGTCATGTAATTATACTGGATTTTTAGAAACAATGAATATTATGTTTTCAGACAATCGTGGAAAAGACTGAGGCTCATAGGTTCATAGGGATGAAAATGACCTTAGAGGAGATTTGGTCCAAACTCTGTATTTATAAATGAGGAAACTGAGGCATAGAATCATTTAGCAACTTGCTCCAGGCCACACAAACCAAGTTGCTAAATTGGAATTTGAAATAAAGAAATTTGATCCCAAATCCAGCATTCTTTCCACTATATTTGATGAAGCAGAGGAATGTGGGAAGACATTTGAACTGATGCAAATGAAATAAACAGAACCAGGAAAACAAATTACACAGTGTCTACACCAATGTAAATAGGAATAACAAGAACAATAAGATGCTTGAAAACAAGAGGAGCAAAATTATTCCTAACCTCAGTGCCAAATGAGATATATGAGGAAGTATGTCTCTCTAATTCTTTGTGGAGATGGAGGACTATGAGTGTGGAACATTATCTAATATCAGATTTTGAAAAATGTTATTGAATTTTGTTGTATTTCATTTTTCTTCTTTGATATAAGGGGTGCTTTACTTGGGGAAAGTGGGAGAGATACACTAATAAATGTAGGTAATAGAAAACCCCAGTATATTAAAGAGTTCAAAAAGACTAACAGACCCACTCTAATTAGAAGAATTTCTTATGAAGATGCTCTTTAACTTGACAAAAAATATTAAAAAGAATCTCAAATTGACATCTGTGGGGAAGATGCATTAGTGAGGGGCAACAGGGGGCAGTATCTGAGGTATAGACTCATTGTCCACCAACTGACCACTACCAGGACATGATCCCTTGCTCCATGACTCTTCTTTTTCCAGCCTCCTACCCTGTCTACTCTTTTCTCCTGAGTTTCAGAAGCACTTGTTTCACTGTCCTATTTCAAGAACTCACTTGCATTTCCTGACATGATCTCCTCAGCCATTCTCAGAAAGTAGAAGGAAGGCTTATAATTTCATGGGCTTTAGAATTATTCTGAGGATATTCTAGTCAAGTCTAGATGGATCAAGCACCTCCTACAATAAGTTACTTTCTTCTTCTTTTTTTTTTTTAAACAGATCTGTGATTTCATTTCTTTAGGAAACCCTAGGTGAGGAAATGCCTTCCACCAGGGCAGATCTACACCTCCTCTGAGATTTATAGTCTCAATTGCCTGGGAGAATTGAAAGGTTAAGTGATGTCCTCAGAGTCATGGGGCCATGCTTGTCAGAGGTAGGACTTCAATCCATTTCCTCTTGACACTGAGGTCATCACTTATTTCTTTCATTGCCATTCTCTTTTATAACAATCACAAAACAATTTCAAAAGAGAAAATAGATCATTTCAATGATATGAAATGGAAAACCTTTTGCATGAACAAAATTAATGCGGTGAAGATAAGAAGGAATGGAGAGGGCAGCTGGGTAGCTCAGTGGATTGAGAGCCAGGTCTAGAGACGGAAGGTCCTAGGTTCAAATCCGGCATCAGACACTTCCCAGATGTGTGACCCTGGGCAAGTCACTTGACCCCCATTGCCCACCCTTACCACTCTTCCACCTAGGAGCCAATACACAAAAGTTAAGAGTTAAAAATAAAATAAAATAAAAAAGAAAAAGGAATGGAGATCAGCAGAGAAAGGTATATTTGGTTTAATAACTACTCAGTGGATGGGAATGTCATCAAGACTGCCTCCCTGAGGACCCAAATAGAGATCTCCATATGGAATTTCTAACAAATTCAAATATATAACCAATGGAAGGATACAAGATAGATCTGTTGGCATGCTGAGGCAAGAGGACTGGATGAAGACTCAAGAGATTCAAATAAGGATTATTTTTTTTAATCTGGAATTGGATGTGGTGGTAGAGGAGCAAATGGTTCTATAGGAAAGGTCCATGTTATCCATTCCTCTAGCCTTCCTTAAAAAGGAAAAGAAAAAAAAAAATCAGTGACAAGTTTAGCCAGAACCTTGGATAGGGGCACAGACTGGAAGTTATTAGCATAAGCATTGTCATGTAAGAACTTGTCAGGCTGAGGATGCAATTATCTGGGAACTGAACATTTGAAAAGTTGGGCTTTAATGGAAAACCAAGATCTGAGCCATGGCGTTCCAGTTGAAAACAAACTTTTTAATATTCATTTCTTCTCCATCTTTGAAATTCACCTTCAGAGCTCCAAGGTTAACAGGGGAAAAAAAGTTCAATAATTTTCCAATCTTAATTATGATTCATCACAGGTGATTAAACACGGCCACTTGCATTTGTGGCTCAGCTTTTTCTCACAGTGGACATTTAATTTTAATTAAAAAGGCAGTTTTTCAAATTACTTCTGGTTACCCGTGGTATTTGTCAACTGGCTCTCCTTCCATGCTGAGCAGTTCTGTGTTCCCCACCCTGGAGAGCTACAAATGAGGAAATAGTCCATGCATTTGAAAAGAGCTTTTTGTTCCCACCTCAGAGCCTTTGCTCAGGCTACTAAGCTTGGTAAGTTAGTCCTTCCCTTCTTTGCCCATCACAGAATGCAATTCAATTCCAAAAGCACTTACTGAAGACTCATGCACCAGGACTTGGGCTAGGGAACTGGAAAGACAAAGAGGAAACTGCCCCTGTCCTCCAGGAGCTTACATTAGTACTAGAAACACAGATTTCTGGCACAAAGAAGGCACTTCATTAGAATTTGCTCATATTTTTATGGATGAATTGATTTTACTGCCAAAGCACACCATGTCAGCAGTGTAATAGACTAGAGAAGCCTGGAGATCCTGAACAGCAATCTCCTATAGAAAATTTCTATTGAAGGACTTCACTTGGCTCTCATCTCAACTGACACCTCCTCCAGGAAGGCTTCCCTTCCACAAAATAGGGTCAGAGATCTTAGAAATTATTACTTTTATTGCCTTTCATTTTACAGATAAGGAAACTGAGGTTTCAAAAGGGAAATTGCCTTTTCAGAAATAGCTAAAACAGATGAGAAGACTCAGAATTCGAATTTTTGTTTTCTGACTCCAATTCAGGCATATTTCCATTATATGACATTGGTGATAATAACATTTACTCCTGACTTACTACAAGACTTTGTTACCTCTCTGAAATATTCTTTTAGGTAAAGAGAAGGTAATGCAGTATGATGGAAAAAAAAGGACTTGTTCTGGAGTCAGAAGGCATGGGTTCAACTTCTACCTCTGATGCTTATTGTCTATGTGTGTGTGTAAACAAATAACATACTCTTTTGGGTCTTAGTTTTCTTGTTTCTAAATTAGGAGGGTTGGACTAGATGGATGACTCTAGTCTGAATATTGGGCATGACAGTCATCTAGTGCAATGCCTGATTTCCCAGATAGACTTCAAGCTTCCCGAGGGCAGAGACATGAAGCCTAGTACCAAAAAAAATGTTCTGTACTCAATAATAATGACAATATGAATCCTATTTTAGGAATGGAGAAATAGATCTGCAGAGGAGTTGGTTTGCCCATGGTCACAAAGTCAGGTATCAGAGGAAAGGTCTCTCTCCACATTAAACTCACTGCTGTTTCCCTCATGTTTTAGAGTCTCTCACATACCCTTTGATAATCTACTCTTCTCCCAGGAAGCTTCTAGTCAAAGAGAGGAGAAAGATCTAAGAATAAATCATGGCAAGGGGGCAGCTAGGGTAGTTCAGTGGATTGAGAGTCAGGCCTAGAGATGGGAGGTCTTAGGTTCAAATCTGGCCTCAGACACTTCCCAGCTGTGTGACCCTGGGCAAGTCACTTGACCCCCATTGCCCACCCTTACCACTCTTCCACCAAGGAGCCAATACACAGAAGTTAAGGGTTTAAAAATAAATAAATCATGGCAAGATGAGAGGAAGGGAAGGAAGTGGCAAGCAGAAGCTTTGATTCACATCTTTTTCTCAGACCTTCTCTCAATCTAGAATAACTTTCTAAAAACTAGGACAGCCCAGTAATAGATCACTTTGGAAATTCTAGTGATTTTCATCCAGTGACATTCTCATCTTAAGGTGTTCAAGAGAGGTTGGATGCCCATGTCCTTGCAATAATAAAGAGGAGATGCCTTCATCAGCAGGGCAGGTTGGACTAGATCAGTGATTCCCAAAGTGGGTGCCACTGCCCCCTGGTGGGTGCTGCAGTGATCCAAGGAAGCAGTGATGGCTACAGGTGCATTTATCTTTCCTATTAATTGCTATTAAAATTAAAAAAAAATAATTTCCAGGGGGCTAAGTAATATTTTTTCTGGAAAGGGGATGGTAGGCCAAAAAAGTTTGGGAACCCCTGATCTAGATCATATAATCAGAGCTTGAAAAAACCCTAGATGTCACTGAATCCAAACTTTTCTTTCATGGATGAAGCAAATAAGCACAGATAACTTAAATGGATTGCCTAAAATCATACCTATAGTAAGTGATGGACAAAATTTGAATCCACTTCCCTGACTAGATTTGTTGCAGATGTTTTTTTTTTCCTTTTTAAGGAAGGCTAGAGGAATGGATAACATGGACCTTTCCTATAGAACTATTTGTTCCTCTCCTGCCACATCCAATTCCATATTAAAAATAATCATTATAATCTCTTAAGTCTTCATTCAGTCCTCTTGCCTCAGCATGCCAACAGATCTTTCTTGTGCCCTTCTGTTTGGTTATATATTTGAATTTGTTAGAAATTCCATATGGAGTTCTGTATTTGGGTCCTCAGGGAGACATAGTCTCGATGACATTCCCATCCACTGAGTAGTTATTAAACTAAAGTTTAAAGTTCTAATGTTCTTGGTACTATGCCAGTAAAGATGGAGGCTACTTGGCACAGTGGATAGCACACAGGACTTGTATTCAAGAAGACCTGCATTTGAATCCTCCCATTGATAGCCATGTGATCCTCGCCAAGTCTTTTAGTCTCTTTGTGCCTCAGTTTCATCATCTGTAAAATGGAGATAATTATAATACTTACCTCACAGGGTTGTCCAAATAAATTCAAGCCCTTTGTAAAACTTGAAGTGCTATAGAACAACTAATTATTTTAAAATTACTATCACTACACCTATTACAAGTAATGCTGCTATTGTTTTTCAGTCATTTTTCAGTTCTATCTGACTTTCATGACCATATTTGGGGTTCTTGGTAGAGATACTGGAGTGGTTGCCATTTTCTTCTCCAGCTCATTTTACTGATAAAGAAACTGAGGCAAACAAGATTAAGTGATTTACCCAGGGTCACACAACTAGTAAATGTTTGAGGCCAAATTTGAACTCAGGTCTCCTTGAGTCCATGTCTAGTTGCCCTCACTATTACTCCTCCTCCTCTTCCTACTACTACTACTATTACTACTATTGCTACTACTACTATTATTTCTCCTTTTATTCTTCCTCCTACTCCTACTCCTACTCCTATTAGTATTATTCCTACAACCCTACAAATATTATTATTACTATTATTCCTTTTCATCTTCCTACTTCTAGTACTACAGCTACTACTACAGCTACTACTACAGCTACTACTACTACTACTACTACTACTACTAGTACTAGTACTAGTACTACTACTACTAGTACTACTACTACTAGTACTACTACTACTACTACTACTACTACTACTACTACTACTTTGAGGAATCAGGTTCCTTCCAAAGTTTTTTTTGTGAGGCTTAAATGAGTCGAAGTCTGTAAAGTGCTTTGCCATCCTTCAAATCCTCTGCAAATGCCAGCTGTTGCTCTTATTCCATTGCTAGGATTGGTGTTTTCTAGTATTTGGTGCTGTCTTGGAATTCATCCTAATCCTTCACTCTATGGGCCCAGCTCATGTCTCATCTGCTCACAGCACCTTCTTTGTGCATTACAATCACACTGACCTATCCTGTCCTTTAGTGGAAGTGTGGTCCAGTGGGCAGTAAACACTACAGGAATGCTGGAAGCTTTGATTTAGATCTTTTCTGAGACCTTCATTATTTGTGTGAATCCTGGACAAGTCAATGAACCTTTTTACATTCTAATCTTTTCATGTGTAAAATCATAGCCTCAGGTCCTTTCTCACTCTCAATCTATGATCTGTGTGTGATCCTTTTCTCCAAAAGCCCTCAGAGTCTCTATTCCTCACTGAAGCACACTTAATTCTTTGCCACTTTAAATTTAAAGTGTCCACAGTCCTGAGAGGATGTTAGACCTGGAAGGGATGTTAAAGGTCATGTAGTCTCACATTTCCCAGGCTGTGGAACACAGACCCCTTATCTCTAATTGCTTCATCTCCTGCCAGTTAGGGCCCTGAGAATAGGGACCATCTATGATTTGGGAGGCAGTGGGTTAGAGCCAAAAGAATTCAGGTGGGAAAGCCAGAAGACCTTTTTTCTAGGCTTTGTTCTGCCAGTAGCTTGTTGCGATCAAACAGAAGCCTCTTCTATTTCATAGGCCTCAGTTTGCTCATTTATAAAAGAAGGAATCATTCTCTGTGGTTTGTTCCTACTCAGAAATTCTCTTCTAACGTTTTGTGTTCTAAGGTTCTTTCTAGCTCTGACAACAATACATGCATTCCAAGGTACCTCTCAGTTGAGACATTCTCTGTTCTAACATCCCTCTCAGTTTTGTTATTCCTTCCAGCTTTGAAATTCCACGTTCTAAGGTTCTTCTCAGCTCAAACTCTTAACATTCAAAACCAGTGTGTTAATACCTCTTTCTCTGAACCTGAGGGGGCACGAATAGACAACATTTATTCTTCTCCAGCTCTGAGGGGAAACAGCTGTAATCACTGAACCAGCCTAGGAGTAGGATGAGCCAGTCTCTTTGGTTAACCTCAGCTCAGTGAATCCTGCCAAGGCCAAAACCATTGCATGACCTCATCCCTCCTCCATCCTAGAGCAGCCTCTGGACTGTTTAGCCTCAAGATTCTGAAGGCGAAGGCCCAGGCCAGGCAGCCTTATTTTCCCAGGCTTTATGTAGACAAATTTGTCAGGCTCACTCTCAGAACCTTCTATTTTGCAGGGGATTTCCCCAGCTTTCTTCACCTTTAACATCAAGTTTACACAAGATGCTGGAAGCAGTCATATCCCATCAGGAATTTCTGGCTGTTACCCAAAAGCCTAATAATTCACATGTGAAGAGGTTTGGGGCACACCCCTTTTAAAGTAGTTTAACACTTCTGTTATTTGGCTTCTGTTCACTGGCCTGGCCTCATCTACATATTCATCAGATTAAGAAGCAAAGTCTTAAAATTCAAAATTCTTTCCCTTCCCCTTCCCCTTCCTTACCTTCCTTCCTTTCCTTCCTTTCCTTTTTTTCTTCCTTTCCTTCCCTTCCTTCCTTCCTTATTTTCTTCCTTCCTTCCTTCCTTCCTCCCTCCCTCCCTCTCTTCCTTCCTCCCTCC
>NW_025376255.1:0-7430 GCF_016433145.1 Gracilinanus agilis
ATATATATATATATATATATATACACTAACTACCTGGTCTGTACCCTCAAGCAGTTTCCATTCTACTGGGGGGTTTGGGACTTTAATATATTTACAGCCAAAGTACGTAAAAAATAGGAAGCATCAAGAGTCATTATATGAGACAATAAATGCAAATTTCAAAGCTCAGAAAAATTCTAGGATAAGAAGTGGTATCTGAACCATATATTTTGGTGGAAGTCAGGAATTCTAGGTGGCAGAGATGAGGAGGGAATGCCTTCCAGATTCTGGGTGTATATATGGTATATATTTATTTTATTTGAACAAAGGGAGAGATGTGCGAGATGGAACTTGCTCTATGGGGAAAGCTACTAGACCAATTTATCTAGATGATGGAAAATATTAAAAAGGGAGTGTAAGAAATAAATTTTAAAATGTTCATGGGAGCCATATTGAAGAGGATTTTAAATACTTGCTTTTTGTTTGTATTTTACTCTAGTCACAGTTGGATTACTTTGAAGATTTTTGTATGGGGGATGGCGTGTCTATGTTTTAGGCATTTCCTTTTTTTGTGGGTTTTGTAGAGAATAGATGTGCGTATATTTGAATAGACATTTTTTAGACATTCCACACAGATTGAAACAAAAGTTCTATAATTATGATTTCTATAACTTAAGAAAGAGCTAGCCTTGGAGTCAGAGAGATAAAGGTTCAAGTCCTGCCTCTACTGCATACTGGATTTGTCACTGAAGACAAATCATTTTCCTTTTTGTGCCCCAGTCAACTCTCTTTGACTACATATTACAGAGAAGATGGCCATCGGCATTGGTAAGAGGAGATTTCTATTAGTGAGGAAACTACGTCAGTGAAATCACTGGAACAGTTCATTTTTTTAAACCCTTACCTTCTGTCTTAGCATCATTTCAAACACAAATGAATGGAAAGGGCTAGGCAATTGGGGCTAAGTCAGACACGACTAAATACTCACAGTCACACAGCTAGGAAGGGTCTGAGGTTAGATTTGAACCCAGTTCCCCCCAACTGCAGGTCTAGTGCTCTATTACCTACATGTCCCTACAGTCCAAATGTTTTAAAAGGACTTAAGATACAATCATAAAGATACTACTCAATATAAGTCCAGCGATACATTTGATTTATGTTGGCTCTTGAGTGGATACTCCTTCCACCAATATAGATTTTTTTTTCCTTTCTTTCCTTAATTGTTAGCTTAAAGTTGCTGTGGGGGAAAAAGAGAATAAAATAAATCATCACCAGGAGAACTTGGCCATTTTTGTAGTGATTAATTTTTAAAAATTCATATACAAATATTTCAAGGTTCTATAATTCAGTCATGATGAGAAACTTCTTTCACTTAAACAAATGCTAAGCTCTCCTATAGCTTGGTTGGTTTTTGAAGGTTGCCAAAAATATAATAGATATGTACATATAAGATTTAATATATTTAATTGAATCTCAATTAATCACTGAATTAAATTAACTAAGAATTTAAATTAATTAATACATTTAATCTCACTGTGTATATGTATGCATATATGGTAATTATTTATTTTTTATATATACTCATACACACCACACACATAAACACACATACTTTGCCTGTGGACAACTTGATGATGAATTTCCTTGAACTCAACTGAGTCAATAAATAATAAATAAACATTCATTTAACACCTGTTGGGTGTTCAGGTAGAGCAGTTAGATGGCATAGTGAGTAGAGTGCCAGGTTGCGAATCAGGAAGACTCATCTGTCCGAGTTTAAATCCAGTCTCAGGAACTTACTAGCCTTGTGATACTGAGCAAATCATTTAATCCTGTTTGCCTCAGTTTCTCATCTGTAAAATGATGTAGCAAGGGAACTGGCAAACCATTCCAGTATCTTTGCCAAGAAAACACCATATGAGGTCACAAAGAGTCAGACACGACTAAATAACAACAAATAGAAAAAATTTGTCAGGCATTATGCCAAGTATGAAATGTGAAAATTGAATTATGTAATATGAAAAAAAGACAGTCTTTGCCCTCCAGGAGCTCACAATTTAATGGAAGAGAAAAACACAGAAAAGGAAGAAAGAAAATAGTGTAAAAGGGATGGTAGGGAAGTCAAAGAAGTAGAAAGGATGGGAAATCAGCCAATCAGCATTTATTAAGCACCTGCTGTGTACCCAACTTTGTCCTAAACTCTAGTGATCCAAAGTCAAAGAATGAAAAAAAAATCAAAACATCCAGAGATCCATTTAAAAATCCTTTTCATCTTGGTGTAGCATGGAAGAGCACTGAGATACCTCTAGCATGAACTTCAAGAATCCAGTGTATATCAATCAGATGAGTTGTTGGAATAGGATTTTAATGGAAATACATATATGAACATATATGCACATATACATAAACACATATATGTATGCACACTTAGAGTGTCTTTTGTATCTATGAATGTGCTGGCTTGGATCATGTCTGCTCTTATGTCAGTTGCAAACCTTTTATGACTTAGTTGATCTATTCTATTTTCTAGAAGTACTTTGGCATGAAATGCTTATGATTTGGTATTCAACTTGGTGATGAAATTTTCTCATTTCATCCAATTAGCTAGGTTAATTTTCTGGTGACAACCATTCCATCCATCAGCTGGCCCTTATTTTATAGCTTTTTTACCCTGATGGGACCTATGCTTTCCTGGTGCTATGCTCTCCTGTCTTAATCTTCAAGAACACAAAGTTGCCTCTGTGTCACTTGAAGTAAAAGACAAAGAATTTAGTGAAGGATATAAATATATAGACATAAAAATAAACCATACGACTAAAGCATACATCATATAGTTTGCCTTAATAAATATGTACATATTAATGTCATTTTATACTTTAAAATATTATTAAGGATATTTTTACAGGCAGGTTTTAAAAATATATATTTTATTGTTGTAGTTTATATCTATCATAGGCCTTTCTGTGGACCCTTCTTACCTCATTGAATCCAACATTGGAACAAAGAAAATAAATTAATATGAACAAAGATAACATACAGTTTTTTCATCTAGTTATTAATCATACAATAATTCAAGAAAGACTGAGCAAGCCCTCTCACGAGAGGTACTTGTCTTCCCTGAATGCTCCATGCAATATACACACATATATATGCAGTATGTGTTTGTGTATATGTATTCATGTATAAATACACATATGTAAATGTATATAAGCTTACACACAGATATGTTGTGCTACTTATTTTATTTTGCATCAGTTCATACAGATTTTCTCATGTTTCTCTGTTTTCCTCAGATTCATAATTTTCCTACTGTAGAATAATTTTCCATTATTATTTCGCAATAACATATTTTAAAACCATTTCCCAAATGGTGACCATCCATTTTGTTTCAAGCATTTTGTTATCCCAAAAAGTGAAGCTAAGAATATTTTGCTATATAAGAAGAGTTTATTTCCAAGTTGAATGATTCTGGAGCACATGTTCAATAGTCATATTTCGGGGTCAAAGGCTACAAACGGTTTAATTATTTTTTCTTACATCATTAATTTAGTTATTTTGCTCAAATAATTTCAAACTGATATCAAAATGTGCTGGTTAATTTGCAGATCCAACAAAAGTATTCCTATCTTCCCACTCATATGACTTTTTTTTTGGTGATTTTTGACAAGATGTAAAATATGAAATAAAATATCTGTAATCTTAATCTATATTTCTCTTACTGATTGTGTTTTTGGCTTAAATTTTCATTTGATAATTTATATTTTGTTTTTTTTTAATTTATAAACATATCATTTGACCAACTTGTGAATTTCTCTTAGTGTTATATATTTTACTCAACCGTCTATATAATTTTAATATAAGACCTCTTTGTATTTCATCCAAGTTATTGTTTAGTAATTTTCATTCATGTCACCCCTTTTGGTATTCTCTTGGCAAAGATACTGGAATGGTTTACTATTTCCTGCTCTAGTTCATTTGGCAGATGAGGAAACCACAGTAAAGAGGATGAAGTGACTTTCCCAGAATCACAAAGTTACTAGGTGTCTGAGGCCAGATTTAAACTCTGGGAGATGAGTCTTCCTGACTTCAGGCCCCGTACTATCCACTGTGATGGCTAGGTATTACCAAAGGGCACAATTTGTTTAGTAACTTTCTGGGTATAATTCCAAATTTCTGTTCACTATGATTGTACTGGGGAAGCAAGGTGGTACAGTGGCTAGGATGCTAGCCTTAGTGTTAGGGAGACCCGGTTTCAAATCTGACCTCAGACCCTTACTAGTTATGTGAGCATAGCCAATTCACTTATCTCTATTTCCTTTCCAAGGAAACTCAGTTTCCTTGTCTGTCAAATGAGCTGAAGAAGAAAAAGGCAAACTACTCCAAGATCTTTGCCATGAAAACCCCAAATGGGTTCATGAAAAGTTGAATAAGACTGAAACCACTAAAATGGTTATACTTTTTTTCAAGTTCACCAACATTGCTTCAGTGTCTGTTTTCCATTGTTCTTCCAAGTATTTATCATTTTCCTAGGGTGGACCCATCCAGGTGTGTATCTGTCTTTAATCTTATTATGGCAAATGTTATAAGATGTTGGTTTAAAAGAAATCAATGCCAAAGTTTTTTATGGTTTTCATAGGCATTCTTGTCTACAAAGGACTCCTTGTCCCAAGAATTTATATTCTTGAGTTTATCAAACATCACAGTGCTGGTTTTGATTGTTTCTGTTTTTTCCTTATCTGGTCTACTACACTGTTCTGCTTGTCTGATTTTTCAACTATTACTAAATAATTCTGATGGCTACTGCTTTATAATATAATTGGAGTCTGATAAATGTTTTGTCAGACAATCTTACTGATTCTTACTATTTCCCTTGAGATTTGGTCAAGAAACATTCAGCAAACCCTTTATGTGTGCCAGGTACTGGATTAAACACTGAAGATAAAAAGAAAAATTTAAAACAGCCACTGAGGCCTAGCAGTATCAGATATTAAACTATACTATAAATCAGTGGTCATCAAAACAATATGGTACTGACTAAGAGACAGAAGAGAGGATCAGTGGAATAGTCTTGGAGTAAGTGACATCAGCAAGACAGTCTATGATAAACCCAAAGAGCCTAGCTTTAGGGACAAAAATCCATTATTTGACAAAAACTGCTGGGAAAATTGGAAAATAACATGGGAGAGATTAAGGTTAGAATAGATCAACATTTCACACCCTACACCAAGATAAATTCAGAATGGGTGAATGACTTGAATATAAAGAAGGAAACTATAAGTAAATTAGGCAAACACAAAATAGTATATTGTCAGATCTCTGGGAAAGGAAAGATTTTAAAACCAAGCAAGAGTTAGAAAAAAATTACAAAATATAAAATAAATAATTTTGAATACATTAAATTAAAAAGATTTTATATAAACAAAAATAATACAACCAAAATTAGAAGGGAAACAACAAGCTGGGAAAAATATTTATAACAAAAACTCTGACACTGGTCCAATTACTCAAATATACAAGGAGCTAAACCAATTGTACAAAAACATCAAGCCATTCCCCAATCAATAAATGGGCAAGGGGCATGCATTGGCAATTCTCAGATAAAGAAATCAAAATTATCAATAAGCACATGAGAAAGTGTTCCAAATCTCTAATAATTAGAGAAATGCAAATCAAAACAACTCTGAGGTCTCACTTCACATCTAGCAGATTGGCTAAAATGATAGCAGGGGAGAGTAATGAATGTTGGAGGGGATGTGGCAAAATTGGGACATTAATGCATTGCTGGTGGAGTTGTGAACTGATCCAACCATTCTGGATGGTAATTTGGAACTATGCTCAAAAAGCGCTAAAAGATTGCCTGCCCTTTGATCCAGCTATACCATTGCTGGTTTTGTACTCCAAAGAGACCATAGGTAAAAAGACTTGTACAAAAATATTTATAACTGCACTCTTTGTGGTGGCAAAAAACTGGAAAACAAGGGTATACCCTTCAATTGGGGAATGGCTGAACAAATTGTGGTATTTGATGGTGATGGAATACTATTGTGCTCAAAGGAATAACAAACTGGAGGAAATCCATGTGAACTGGAATGACCTTCAGGAATTGATGCAGAGTGAAAGAAGAACATTGTACACAGAGACTGATACACTGTGGTAAAATTGAATGTAATGTACTTCTGTACTAGCAGCAATGCAATGATCCAGAACAAATCTGAGGGATTTATGGAAAAGAACGCTACCCACATTGTAATAGGAAATAGACTTTAAAAGTAGGAAAGCAGACTTAGCAGACAGACTAAGGGAAAAAGCCTTGGCTGTCAGCCAGGGACATTCTAAATAGAATGAAGGGAAAAAACTGTTTTGCCCTTGAGGACTCTGGTCAAGCTGGGAAAGGGAGAGGGTGTGAATGCCTTTACCTGCCCAGTGAGGAGTCCAAGAAGTGTGGAGTTAACATTGAGAAAAAAGACCTTCCAGGGAAGATCAAGTGAGCAAGAAGATCTAGCTGGGGTGGTGGACATCCCAGTCTGAGACAAGCTCCTTGATTAGCATTTCCTGGATTTACCTTTCTGTGGACCCATTTCCTGTGCCATCAAGAGGAGCTGAAGTGGACATGGCTTTGTGAGAAACCCATTTTCCCTTCTAATCTGTAATAGTCTGATTTGCATAGTGTAGGCTTTAACCCATTCTCCCAGCCCCTGCATTGTCCCTAGTGATTAGATTCAGTGTGATCTTTCCCCATTATCCCTGACCCTCAATTATTATTAAAACCCTATGTTTATAATTCTTCTGTCCTTGTACTACCCTGTCACTTGTTGGTTTCACAGACTCCCTGGCTAAGTGGATCATTGTGGCAGTTAAGGCCCAACAATCAGTTCTGTCAACTGCCAATTTCCAAACTGCCCAACCCAATTTCCCTAACTTGTTTGGTCCCAGTCTTTGTCCATTATTGTCTCTTACTCACCCTTCTGAACCTAGATAAAAATATAAGTTAACCCCAGTTTTTACCTTAAGAACATTCAGAGGAAGAACTACAGGAGTGAAAACACAGAAGAAAGACAACTGCTTGAACATATGGGTTGATGTGGACATGATTTGGGATGTAGACTCTAAAAGACTACCCTAGAGCAATTATCAATAATATGGAAATAGGTCTCAATCAATGACACATGAAGAAACCAGTGGAAATGGGCATGGGCTATGGGGGGAAAGGGGAAGGGGAGGAAGAGCATGAATCATGTAACAATGGAAAAATTTATCTACAAAATAAAATAAAAATAAAAAAATAAAACAGTCACTGACCTCCAGGAGGAGCTTTCAATTTAATGAGAGAAACACACTGTATATCAAAAGGTATAAATACCTAATATACACAAAGTAGATGAATGAAGGAAAAGCATTAAGAATTTTTTATTTTTTTATTATTTTATTATTTTTATTTTTTATATTTTTAT
>NW_025376256.1:0-1099 GCF_016433145.1 Gracilinanus agilis
CATATATATATATATATATATCCTTCTATATTAATTTTATTTGTTACAGGGCTAGGCAATGGGGGTTAAGTGACTTGTCCAGGGTCACACAGCTAGGAAGTGTTTGAGGCCAGATTTGAACCTATGACCTCCTGTCTCTAGGCCTGGCTATCAATCCACTAAGTCATCCAGCTGCCCCCTTCTATTAGCTTCTTAGTTGATTCTCTAGGATTTTTTAAGTAGACCATCATATCATCTGCAAAGAGTGATAGCTTAGTCTCCTCATTGCCTATTTTAATACCTTCAATTTCTTTTTCTTCTCTAATTGCTACTGCTAGTGTTTCTAGTACAATATTAAATAATAGAGGTGATAATAGGCATCCTTGTTTCACTCCTGATCTCATTGGGAAGGTTTCTAATTTATCCCTATTGCATATAATGCTTGTTGATGGTTTTAGATATATACTGTTTATAATTTTTAGGAAAGATCCTTCTATTCCTATACTTTCTAGTGTTTTCAATAGGAATGGATGCTGTATTTTTTCAAAGGCTTTTTCAGCATCTATTGAGATACACTGTTTTCTATCTCAGTGTGTAAGGGTGCGGAGGTTTCAAGATTTGCCCCATCTAAGTGGCTATCTTCCCAGAATCCCCTTTATTGTTAATTCTTAAGAGACAGTAATGTCTCATAAATGGTAGCCATATGGATATATGATTGTAGTTCAGTTGTTTTTCAGTTCTGATAAATATATACGTATACACATGCATAATACATGATATATACATATATATTATATGTGTGTATATATATACAGGGAGAGAGAGAATAAAAGGAAAGGGAAAGAGAGATAGAGACAGAGAGGTAAAGAGAGGGGGAGAGAGAGGGAGGTAGAGATGAAAATGAGTTGTGTTGGTGATCTATGGGAGAAGATGTATTTATCTGTGATCCTTGTATTTGTCTGAGATCCAGGAATAACTTAAATTCTCTGTGCTTTGTCTTGTGGCATCATGGAGAAAATGTATATTGAGTTGTTTTGTTTTAGGTTCAGTTTTTAAAATATAAAGTTCTATTTTATAATGGAGAGACTATTAAAATATGGACTATTTTATATATATTATA
>NW_025376257.1:0-8519 GCF_016433145.1 Gracilinanus agilis
ATATATATATATATATATATCGAAGGGGAAGAGATGATGAGGGAGGAAATCATTGCTAAAAACCGTATTCTTAGAAAGCTTGGAGTTTTGAATGTTCTATCCAGTGTTCTCCACCAGTCACTATCAAAGGTCTTCTCATATATTTCTCTGTATCTCATGGTTTTCTCTCTGTTACATCCAGACTGCTTTTCCCCTGTGAGCTGACAGCAACTCAGTGCAAAACCGGGTTTTTCTGCCTTGAGAATTAAAACAGATGAGAAGCTTTTGGTTTTGAGTTCCAGTCCTCTTGGGTGGTTGTGGAGACCTAATAAAGAAGCTTTTCTGCTAGGAGTTGTTTGAAGGAAAAGCAAACTGCATAGCCTTAATAGAAGGGTAGGAATTGAATTTAAAAGGCTCTCTTACCCCTAAGCTGTGTTCCCTTCTGTCATTCTTCTACTTCCCATGATTCCATCCTTATAGGATGTCAGAATTGGTCTCTAATTAAAGGAAGCTACCTTATTCCTGATACGTTTTTCCTCTTCATGAAAATTTTAAAATGATATCTCCACCTCTTTCCCTCCAGGCCTTTCTTTCAGTGTGCTATAGATCATTCCGGCATCAGAGCCAAAGGAACCTCAGAGATGTCTTCCACAATTTAGTGGTCGATAAACAATTATTAAGCACTTGCTGAATTGAATATTTTTGTTGCTGACCCTCCTCCTATTTTTTAGAGGACAGAACAGGGGCAGGGGCCCAGAGAGAAGCAAAGTGAATTGCCCTAGTCAATAGTCAGTCAATAGTCAATAAACACAGAATAAGCATTTTCTATGTGCCAGACACTGTACTTAACTCTGGGGATGCAAAAAGAGGCAAAAAGTACTCTTGCACTCAGAGAGGTTACAACCTAGTGGGGGAAGAGAACGAGCAAACAATTATGTACAAACAGGTTATTTACAGAATAAGTGGGGGAATAATTAAAAGGAAAAGTGAAAAGGAAAGGCTTCTTGTAGAAGATGGGATTTTAGGACTGAAAGGAAGCTAGTAGGAAGAGTTAAAGGAGAGGGCAGCCCTCTAGGTCCAGGAGAGATCCAGAGAAAATGTCCAGAATTGAGATATGGAATATCTAGTTTGAGAATCAGGAAAGTCACTTGGGCTTTACAATGCGTCAGTGTCAAAACCAGGAGAACAAGGCTTTCTTAACTCTAAGACTAGTGGCTCTTTCCCCACAAAAAGCAGCCTGGAACACTTGGAGAAGGGTTTTGAGAAATGAGGTGTTTCACTTTCGTAAGAGCCAAACCGTTTGGAGTTATTAGGGAACCACTTTCGGAGACTTGCTAGTAAATTACTCCTTCAGTGACCCGATGGCCTAGAAGTGTTAAGACACCGTTAAAGGGTCTGCATTTTAATCATAGATTCATTCCATTCTAGCCTTCGAACCGTGGGCACTGAGGAATCAAGTGTATTCTCTACTAGCCCATACAATTTCACACGCTAAAATAATGATGAAAAGAACTACTAGATAGAAAACAGGATAGCTGTATCGCCAAATCTCTACTTGTCTGAACATGCAGCAAACACAAGAGAAAACAGCTCAGAAGATAATTAATGCTTAAAACTAGATGGGTAGATTAATTTGGCAGTTAATTTTATTTTACATTGATTCATTCACAAATGGAAATCAGCAATTAGACAATGCAAACTTTTGAACCATGGAAGGAGGGGTTCAGGAATATGAGGAAATACAAGTAAAACATTTTCCAGTTCATTTGAGCAGTTTTTATTTCAAAAGGATTACAAGGGTATCTTTAGACATGCAATCAGTGCGCTGAATGGCTCCTTTTAAAGGCCACCTATCTGCCACGCTGGCTGTTACAGAGGCTCCCTATGGACAACCTGCTTCCCTCCCTTTTGTAGTTTGTTCTTCAAGGCAGCACAGAAGGAAAGAGAGAATGGGAGTGAGGGAGCGAGGGCGGTGCCAGCTACAGCTGCTCCCTTCCCCTCTGATTGCAACAAGTGCTAAGACGAAGTCTTCACTTTGGATGAGGCTTTTTGGAAAGGGTGCCGCTGAAACGCTTTGATATGTGGCCCAGTGGTGCTATCTAAGCAGTTGTCAGAAGCTCCCATCCTCTCTGTTTTTGTGGTAGCCCGAACTGTGAATCAAATGTGAGCCATTTACCAAGTGCACTATCTTGTCGTCTTGTATCTCTTGCTTTATCTTTTCTTCTGGCAAGGGAGGGATGGGAGGCCATTTGTCTCTGGCTGCTGGAAGTCCATAGCTAAAGGATAGGGCTGTGACTTGCTGTATCATGTTTTCTCAGGGCTCACAGCCTTCCCCTAAGCTAAGATTACCCTGGGACAGATTTCCTACTTCATCTTTCACACCCCTTCTCTCACTTGCATTCAGTCTCACTAATCTCATTTCTCACCACTCTGGGCTCTAAGACAAAAGGATGTCAAAGATGTCTTCTTTACTTCATTTGCATCTGCTGCAGGGCTATCTGGTCCATGCTGACAGATGAAGTCTGGTGTTGGAGTTTCTTACCTCTTTCGTTTAAAACAAGAACAACCAAAAAAAAACCTCTAAAAAAGAGTATATTAACTCCTTCTCAAATTGACCATAAGATATTATCTTGAGGGGAGATCATATCAAATTGTATTAGTCAGTAATCTTTTCTTTCCTTTCTTTTTCCCTTCCCTTATTCACTTTCTCTCCCCTCCCATCCCCTCCCCTCCCTTCCCTTTCCTTTCCCTCTCCTCTTCTCCCCTCCCCTCCCTCCCCTCCCCTTCCCTTCCCTTCCCTTTCCCCTTTGTCTTCCCTTCCTTCCCTTTTCACCAATTACATGTAATAAGTTTCCACATGTTTCCCAAAGTTATATGATCCAAATTGTCTTCCTCCTTCCTTCTCTTCCCCCTTGTGGAGCTGGCAAGCAATTCAGTCTGGCTTATACATATATCATCACCACGCAAAACATATTTTCATATTGTTCATTTTTGTAAGTGATTTAATCTTATAACCCCCCTCCCCCCAAATTATACCCAAATGAACTAAAGTGAAAAATCATTCCATCTCTATTCTGACTCCAACAGTTCTTTCTCTGGAGGTGGAGAGCAGTCTTTTTCAATAGTCCCTCAGAATTGTCCTGGATTGTCGGATTGTCCAGAGTAGTAGCCAAGTCTGTAGCATTTGATCATTCCATAATTTTGCTGTGACTATGTACAATGTTTTCTTGGAATAATTATTTCTTGATTGTCTTCAGTTTTCAAGAAATGGATACTATCGAGAAGGGAGAAGTAAGATTCTTTTACTTCAAAAGAGATAGGTCATTAGGAGACTTCTTAGAGAATGACCTCTTGCTTCATAAAAAATAAGAGGGCAGGCTTCTGTATTTTAAATATTACTTAGCTTATAAAGATGAGAGTTAGATAATAATAGCTGTTCTTCATATAGTAATATGAAGTTTTAAAAGTGCTTCATAAAGATGTCCTTATCTTATCTTCTCAATGGCCCCGAGAGATAGATGCTATTATTATCTCCATTTTATAGATGAGAAAATTGAGGCAGAGAGGGTAACTTCCCCAGGGTCTCACAGGTGATATGATTTGAACTCATCTTCCTGGCTTCAGGTCCAGGTGATTTAAAGTTCTGCACCACTTAGCTGCCTCTTTGAAACATGAGACTTTGAAGGAACTTAAGATATTATCTAGTTCAACTTAATTGAACTGAGGAAGAAGTTGAGCTGCAGAGAAGGACAGGGATTTGCCTCAGGTCACACAGTTATTCATTGGTCAGAATGTTGTAAATTTCCCTGTGGCTATATTCCTACAGCCCTGTGTGCCCTGGAGATAAAAGTGATTAGTTAGAGAACACCAGAATGGCATGGAGTGAAATAATCTGACTTCCAACACATGAAGGCCACCATTATGTTTCAATATTCTCTTGTCGAAGGTGCTCCATTATGAAGGGATGAAATATTTTCCCCCTCCACTTACACCCATTTCCCAGATATTTAAGCACAGGAATGGAGTACTTGTTCCCAATTAAATCAGTGACAGAGATGGAAAAAGCAGAATTCAGAATTCTACTTTTGATCCATTTTCATTATCATCAAGTTTCTTGGCACCAAGTGGCTTTTTATTTGTATTTCTGGGAAGAGATTGCTGATGTTACATTCTTTAAAATAAGGCAGAGAAAGTGATGACTTTCATCCCGGACACTATTTCTATTGGCTTAGGCAAAGCAGGATGCACATTTAGATAACTGATTATCTAACTGAGGTTACAGTTACCATATATGCCTTATCTAACTGAGGTTACAGTTACCATATATGCCTCTCTTGCCCAGAGATGCACTGATAGTCAGCTGGACATATTAGATAGATATTATGGGGAACCTGAAGAAATTTTCAAGTCAGACTTGGGGGGAGAAGGGTCATAAACCAGGCTGAAAATGAATGATCATTTCTTTCATAGGATAGAAAAAATGAATAAAAGGTTAAAAAAATTAGTTCTGGTATTGAAATTCTTAGGAGTTTAAGATAATGAAAAAAGTATTGAATTTGGAGTTGGAAAATCTATATTCTAACATTTACTTTGCCACTGATAAATGATGAACTTGGGGAAGTCAATTCAATTTATCTTATATTTGTTGAGAAATTATTTTGTGCCAAGCACTATACTAGATGCTAGAGATAAATGACAAAAATGAACCAGCCCTTGCCCTCAAGGAACTTCTATTCTGGCAGAGGGAGAAGGCAGAGAATAGTAAATATATAGCTAAGTATACATTAAGAAAAATAAAATGATTTTGGGAGGCATGCTTGAAAAGTAATAATGGGAGAATAAGGAGGAAAAATCTTTTGTAGGAGGTAGCACTTGAGTTGACCTTTATAGGGAGGTAGATGGAAGTACATTTTAGCATGGGAGACAATCTGTGCAAAGGTAAGTTGACCAGGAGGAAGTGGAACATATAGATGAGAAACAAGAAATTCTGGCTGGAATATAAAATGTGAGAGAAAGTCAATCATACAAGATATGTTGGAGTCATATTCCAAAAGACTTTAAATGCCAATGTTTGCTTGTGTTTTTCCTCCAGAATCCCTAGAAAACCTTTGTAGCTTCTTGAGCAGTGGAGTGCAGTGGTCAGATCTATGCCAAAGATATCTAAATTTGGTCCCTGTATAGAAACTGGATTGGAGAGAGGAGAAAGCATCTAGAGCAGTGGTTCCCAAACTTTTTTAGCCTACCACCCCCTTTCCAGAAAAAAATATTACTTAGCCCCCTGAAAAATTTTTTTTTATTTTAATAGCAATTAATAGGAAAGATAAATGCACCTGTGGCTATCACCGCTTTCCTGAATTACTGCAGTATTTCACCAGGGGGGCGGTGGTGCCCACTTTGGGAATCACTGATCTAGAGACTGGAAGACCAATTAGGAGGCTATTCTAATAGTCAAAGTGAGAGTGCCTGAGGGACCTGAATTGGGATGGTTTGTGGTATGAGTAGAGAGAAGAGGACAGATGTCAGAAATTTCATTGAGAAAGAATCCACAAGACTTAACGATTCATTAACTCTGGTACATAAGATAGATGGGTTGAGGATAATATTAAGGAGGGGAGGGGAAGAAGGAAGAAAGAAAGAGAGAGATGGAAAGAGGGAGAAAGTAGAAGGAAGGAAGGAAGAATGGGAGGAAGGGAAAAAGGGAGAAAGTGGAAGGAAGGAAGGAAGAAAGAATGGGAGGGAGGGAGAGAGGGAGAAAGTAGCAGGAAGGAAGGGAAGAAAAAGAAGGAAAAAAGGGAGAAAGAAGGAGAAAGTAGAAGGAAGGAAAGAATAATGGGGGGTAAGGAAAGAGGGAGAAAGTGGAAGGAAGGAAAAGGAGGGATTGAGAGAGGGAGAAAGTGGAAGGAAGGAAGAAAGGGGGAGGCACAGAGGGAGAAAGTGGAAGGAAGGGAGAATGGGAGGGAGAGAAAGAGGGAGAAAGTGGAAAAAAGGAAGAAAGGGAGGGAGGAAAAGAGGGAGAAACTGGAAGGAAGGAAGGAAAGAAAGAAGTTTAATAAATATTTCTTTCCTTCCTCTTCTCCCAACACCCATCATAGTAAGAACTCCACTGAATCAGCATTCTGTAAATATATAGAGAGGGTTATAAAACCCATGATTTCATTGGGATAGAGAATTCCCAGGTGAGGAAACTATGATTGTAGTTTGACATTTTCTTTGAAATTTATAGTCTAAGAGAAGTTCCTATTAGAATCAAGGTTAAATGACTTGTCCAAAGCCACCTAGCTATTATATGTCAGGAGTACAACTCTGTTTCTTCACGGCATGGCTTTAAGGCCAGCTTTATCCACTGTGATGTACTGCCTTATATTTGAAATAAATTATGATTTTTGTCTTCTAATTCTCAGGCTTAAGATTTCTCTAGAAAGAAAAAGAGGGATTGAATCAATTCTTTTTAAATTATATGAACACAACTAAAATATTCTGTTATATTGTCACCTTTAGCTTTTATACCAATCACAGGAACACATTTGGTTCTAGCCAAAGCAGATAGAGTAATTTCCTTGGTTTCCTGAACATGCCTCTTCTCTGTGCCTCAGTAACAAAAGTAGCATGATTTTCTTTTAAAAATGAGTTTCCAAAAGTAGTGGTTACCTTGCTATAGATGATTGCTATTTAATATTATAAATATAAAACACTAAAACACCTGAGTTATGTGTACTTCTGGCTGACTTCCCTTTAAGATCTACTACACATGTGATAGAGAATTCAGTGTTCATATGATGACTTGCTATATTCCCAAGAGTTGATTCCAGCCAGAAAGGGGAAACATCCCTGCTGCATATTCTCAGACTTTGGATTCCTTCACTGTTACAGGGGGCTCTGTCCTATCTGCAAACAATCAGCAGTTTATATGTGGCAGGGTTGAGAAAAGGAGGATTTTGTTTATTTATTTTTCTCTTTACTGATTTGCGTTGGCCTTTCATCCGGATCCCCAAAGAGGTGAGGTGGGGAGGGGTGGTCATGACCCTCAGTTCTGGAAGATGTTAGCCAAAATGGTATGATCTCCCGTGGAAATGGTTTTGGGCACAGATCCAGTGACAAATAGTTTGTCTGTTGTGTGAAGACCAGTCTTGCTAAGTGCAAGAGTCTCGTCAGTGGAAGATTGGCCATCATATGTGGCTATTTAAAAAAAAAAAAAACAAAATATGAGGCCCCTAAGTGAAGCAGTGGCTAGAACACTAAATCTAGAGTCAGGAAGACCTCAGTTGAGAATCGGCCTCAGAATCTTAACATTTGTGTAACTCTGGGTAAGTCACTTAATCTCTGCCTGCTTTAGTTGCCTCTTCTGTAAAATGGGGATAAGAGCACCTACCCCCTAGGATTGTTATGGGCTTAAAACAAGGTAATATCTTTAAATATTTAATTATTTAATCTATTAATAATTAATAATACGTCCTTATGTTTAATTAAATATTTTTAATATTTGCAAACCATAAAATATTATGTAAATATTCTTGCAATACTAGCTATAAATAAAATCTCTAGGTTACAGTGTTAGGGAGTGCTACAGCTTTAAGATCATATGTAGCTCTAAAAAAGTCCTCATTCTGAGGGTTATGGTATCAAGAGAAAACATAAAGGACAGAAAAGTCCATGAAAGGTTGCTTCAGAGTCTGAATAAGGGCCATGACTCTCTATGAATACAGATACAGAATAGCTATATTAGCTATAATTGTTATCATCAGCATCATGATCTTTGTAAAAGCCACTCCTGAAGACTGCATTTATTAGTGTGAAAATTACAATGTTGGAAAGAAGACTCAATCCATCACATAACCAATATTTCAAAATATGGAAGATATTTAGAGTCAGTGGCAGCCAACTCTGAGAGCCCATTGCGAAACACCGAGATAAAATTTTTCCCCTTTTCCTAGGATTTTTCTTTTTTATTTTTAACAAAAAATTTCATTATTTTTAACAAAATTTAAATTATTTTAACAAATTTAACATTTTAATAATTGTTATTGTTAATAATTATTATTTTTATTTTTTTACAATCCATCAGGCAGTCCACTAGCATTTATTTATTTACTTATTTTTATTTTTTTACGATCCATAAGGCAGTCAGGCAGTCCACTAGCATTTATTTATTTATTTGTTTGTTTGTTTATTGAAATCCATCAGGCAGTCAGGTAGTCCACTAGCATTTATTGAAAGAACCTACTATGTGTCTGGCAGTGTGTTAGAAAGATAACTTCCAAAGCAATTATTTCTTGAGTGTCAACAGCCCTAGTAAAAGGAATAGAAAAGGAAAAATGATATTCTTGATGAATTTGATAAAATACTATTTGGGTATCATCTGTGGATCGCATAAATCCACATGCTGTTCTGGGATCACTGACAACCAAGAGGACTCTGGCTATCCTATTCTCTTGTATTATACAGGCAATAACTTGACTCTCAACACAGATTAGTATAAAAGTGCACTGAAAGGGCATGGCATTCTGTTTTCTCAGTCCTCTACCACTGTTGTGATCATTGTA
>NW_025376258.1:0-3006 GCF_016433145.1 Gracilinanus agilis
TATATATATATATATATACTTGGTTTCCTGGACTATGTATATGTTCTATAAGTGTTTCACTCATTAACTTGGCCCACATTTTCCAAGTGCCAGGTATGTTTGATTTCATCCCTCCTCCAAGTTTCTTTGGTACTTTTAAGGGGGATTCATTAAGGTCTAGGCTGACAGAAAATAGCTTCAGCCTCCATGAATGACATTCTCTCAATTTTAGAGGATATCCCTAAACCCAAGATTCATTTAGCCACTTATGTTATATATGTTAGTTTTGGGAAAGTAATGTTTACTTCAAAAAATATAATCACAAATTTACAAATCTATTCCTCAACAAATGAAGGTAAATCTTTCTTCTTTTTTATTCTACCTGACTCTGTGGGGAGGGGAAGAAGATTATGTTAACAGATTAGCTCAATTTCTATAGGACACAGTTGTTGTTGTGTAGTCATTTCAGTGAAATCCACCTCTTCGTAACTCCATTTGAGGTTTTCTTGGCAAAGATACTTGAATGATTTGCCATTTCCTTCTCCAGTTATTTCATAGATTAGGAAGCTGATGTAAATAGAGTTAAATAACTTGTCCAGGGTTATACTACTAAGTTTCTGAGGCCAAATTTGACCTCAAGAAAATGAGTCTTTTTGACTTCAGCATAGACATTCTATTCACTGTACCACCAGATGCACCAGAGTACAAATTTTGTTCCAAATCTAAATTTCTCAGCATTCTAAATTTTCTCAGCATCTAAAGTTCTAAGCATTCTGGCTTCTCTGGTCTTCCCAATCATCTTGGTTGGTTGAAACATTATGCCTGTAATTCTGGCTCTAAAATTTCTCATTGCTTAAAATCCCATGTCTTCTGGCTCTAGGGGCAATGATTCCTAGTGCCTGTTATTGAAGTCCACAATGAAACAGACACTCTAGACCAGCATTGGTGAAGTATTGGCAGTTGTACCAAGTCTGCCCTGGGGGGAATTGCTCTGTTCCCCACTCCCTTAGCTCTCTGGGGCAATTAGGGGGTTGAGAGTGGGCTCACATGCAGCTTGAAGATGCAGTTTGGGCACATGAACTTGAAAATCTTCACCAATGCTTCCCTAGACATTTTTCTCAGAGTTTGAATAAAAAATGAGAGAGGTATTCCCTCTCCCCATTCAATTCCTAGCACCTATGCTGTGGGTGAACTGCAATTTTCACCTTTTGGATACAACAGGAAGGAGTCCACAGGAAAGAGTGGGACTATGTTAGGACAGTTTGGGCCTGCTCTGGATTAGAAAGTTACCTTCAATCCCAAGGTTGGTCAATGCAGGTGCCTCCAAGTAAGGTCTCCTGGGCATGCTCCAAAATCTCACTACCTAAGATATTTGTTTTTTATTTGTCTCTTTATTTTAAAAAATTGGAATGGGACTAATAGAAAGGGGAAATAAATTATTTTAAAAAATAAAAATAGAGTGTTGCTTGGAGATTCTTACTATAGATGTGGAATATGTTTAATGTTGCCTGCACTGTCAGACCAGGTCACTATTATGAATTTTACTTACCAGTTTTACATTATTACAAGACACCTCTAACATAGTAGAGATAATTTATAATTGTAATAAAGAAAACATCAATAAAACTTTAAAAAAATATTAGTGGTCCTCCAATCTCAGCTTAAAGATTTGTAATGATGAAATTATCACAGAACGGTCTCTTCTAATTTTAGACGCTTCTGATATGAAGTATTGTTGTTAATATATCATCATTGTTGATATTGTTTCCTTATTCTCAACTGTCTTCTGATTCTCTACAAATTCCACTTTTTCCTAATCCTATCCTCTGAAGCTAGGTAAAACAATGAAGGATAATGCCTCTACTGAATTAAGGTTCTTTAAAAGAACAAACAAACAAACAAACCTTCACTGTAACTATAGCTCCCATTCCCAGCCTGGTTTTCTTTTCTTCAGGTTAGAGATGTTCATACCCATCAAATAATACTCTTATAGGTTGATAGGAATACCTTTTTTCCTTCTGGAAACCTTCTGAATAATCTTTAGCTTGCCAAGATCTGGCATGAATAATGTTGAATCTTTATGCTAGCAAATTGGGTTCAAGTGTGGTCCATTAATAGATATAGTCATCTCAAAGTTACTATCTCAAGGACACCATAACCACAGCCCTGTAGCACCAAACTAAATGCCTCCTTTACAAATATTTTTAAAACTTTGCTCAGGTTGCTCATGGGTAGGACGAGCTAACATAATAAAAATGACAATTCTACCCAAATTAATTTACCTATTTAGCATCATACCTATCAAGCTACCAAAAAACTTCTTTACTGAATCAGAAAAAACTATAACAAATTTCATTTGGAATAACAAAAGATCAAGAAAATCAAGGGAAATAATGAAAAAAAATGTGAAGGAAGGGGGCCTAGCAGTACCAGATATTAAATTATACTATAAAGCAGCAGTCATCAAAACAATATGGTACTGGCTAAGAGATAGAGAGGAGGATCAATGGAATAGACTTGGGGTTAATGACATCAACAAGACAGTGTATGATAAACCCAAAGAGCCCAACTTTTGGGACATGAATCCACTATTTGACAAAAACTGCTGGGAAATTTGGAAAACAATATGGGAGAGATTAGGTCTAGATCAACATCTCATACCCTACACCAAGATAAATTCAGAATGGGTGAACGACTTGAATATAAAGAGGGAAACTATAAACAAGTTAAGTGAACACAGAATAGTTTACTTGTCAGATCTGTGGGAAAGGAAAGACTTTAAAACCAAGCAAGAGTTAGATAAAATTACAAAATGTAAATTAAATGGTTTTGATTATATTAAACTAAAAAGTTTTTGTACAAACAAAAACAATGTAGTCAAAATCAGAAGGGAAAATTGGGAAAAAATCTTTATAACGAAAAACTCTGACAGGGGTCTAATTATTCAAATATACAAGGAGTTAAAGCAATTGTATAAAAAATCAAGCCATTCCCCAATTGATAAATGGGCAAGAGACATGAATAAGC
>NW_025376259.1:0-4777 GCF_016433145.1 Gracilinanus agilis
TTTTTTTTAAACCCTTACCTTCCGTCTTGGAATCAATACTCTGTATTGGTTCTAAGGCAGAAGAGCAGTAAGGCTAGGCACTAGTGACTTGCCCAGGATCACACAACTAGGAAGTATCTGAGATCATATTTGAAACCAGGACCTCCTATCTCTGGGACTGACTCTCAATCCACTGAGCCATCTAGCTGTCCCCACCTCACCTTTCATCTTGGAATCAATACTGTGTATTGTTTCCAAGACAGATAAGCAGTAAGGACTAGGCAATGGGGGTCAAGTGATTTGCCCAGGGTCCCCCAGCTTGAAGTGTCTGAGGCCAAATTTGAGCCCAGGTCCTTCCAATTCCAGGCTTGGCTATCTAGCGACTCAGCCACCTAGCCTCCCTGATAAATATATTTTTAGACTTAGTCAACATGTGGATTAGCTTTGCTTGAATATACTTATTACTGGGGAACACTTTTATTGGTGGGAAGAGAGAAGCTTGGGGGAGTTGGGGATAGTGATTCTCCCCCTCCCTACCCTCCAAAATCACACACACACACACACACACACACACACACACACACACAGAAGAGAGTAGAAGAATTCCAGGAGTAGTCACAAACAGTGTGGTGTTGTTATTAATACATCAAATGTATTATATATTTTAAAACAGGTTGAACATAATAAATACACAGTTTCATATGCAATCCTCTTTTCCTCTTCTTTTTTGTGTATGGATATATTCATGTTTGTTTGATGTTAGTGAAGCTTATAACCAAAAAATGAATAAATAAAAGAAAAAGAACATGGCAAAATGATCAGATCTGTTCCCAGTTTTCCCGTTAGCAGATAAATATACATGTTCTCCCAAAACTACTCCAACAATTGCCATTGTTCTTTTTTTTCTTTCTTTTTTTGCCAATCTGTTGGATAGGAGGCATAACCTCAGATTGGTTTTAATTTCCATGTCTCTTATTATTAATAATTTGGAGCTGGGGGCAGCTGGGTAGCTCAGTGGAGTGAGAGTCAGGCCTAGAGACAGGAAGTCCTGGGTTCAAACCCGGCCTCAGTCACTTCCCAGCTGTGTGACCCTGGGCAAGTAACTTGACCCCCATTGCCCACCCTTACCACTCTTCCACCTATGAGACAATACACCGAAGTTAAGGGTTTAAAAAAAAAATAATTTGGAGCATTTAAAAAAATGTGATTGCTGATAGTTTGATTAGCCTTAGACCATTTACCTGTTGGGGAATGGCTTTTGTTCTCACATATTTATTTCAGTATCTATATGTCTTAGAAATCAGAAGTTAATTAGAAAATAGTTATAAAGGATGGATTTACTGCAAAGGTCTTCCACTCCCCACAGTGAACATTCTCTTCTAATTCTAATGACACTGATTTTGTTTGTGCCAAACCTTTTTAACTTTATGAATTAAGATATTTTACCTTTTATGATCATCTTTATTCCTTGTTTGGTCAGGAATTCTCTCCATGGTTTTGCAAGATATCTAATTTCCTCTGATTTGATTATGACATGATCTTTTATGCCTAGATCATGTATCCATTTGGAACCTATTGTGGCATATAACATGACATATTGGTCTAAGCCAAATTTCTTTCAATTTTCTAATTTTTTTCAGCAGTTCTTTGGGGAAAGCTTCAGTGGTTGACATCCCTTGGGCTTATCCAACTTTATAGTACCATAGTCAATTCATTATAATATGTTGCATTTAAGGAGAACACCCAGCCGGCCATCTCTTCCTTTTTTGCCAGACTGCATTTCTTCAGACTTTTCCATAATCCTTCATCATATCTTCTTCCCAAGCTCTGCTCCTTTTTTTCAGCTCCTTTTTATGTGCTGTTTTCCCCATTCGAATGTAAATTTTTGAGGACAGTCTTTTTGCTTATATTTGTATCCTCAATGCTTGACATATTTCCTTTTTTTCCCCCCCAACCCTTACTTTCAGTCCTAGTAACAACTCTAAAACATAAGGGAAAGGGTTAGGCAATCAGAGTTAAGTGACTTGCGTAGGGTCATACAACTAGGAAGTTGTCTAAAGCCAGATTTGAACCTAAATCCTCCTGACTACAGGACTGGTACTCCATCCATTGCGTTATCTAGCTGCCCTAATATTTCCTTTTAATAAAAAGCTTTTTACTAACCAATGGGCTAATTGCTTCTAATCTGTTCCATTGATCAGCATTTCTATTTTTAAACAAATATGTAATACTTAGCAGTGAAGTGGATTTTTGTAGCATTGCTAATAATAGGAACTAGTTACTTCTGCTTTCTGGTTCTTTTCCTCCAAGGAAAGCTTCTTTTTTGTTATTAGTGATATAGAGAACAGACTTAGATCCTGGGTTCAAAATCCAACTCTGTTACCTATTACCTCTTTAAGAATTTGGCAGTTAAGCCTCTTAGGTTCTGTTTCTTCCCCTCTAAAAGGAGTTGAAGTAGATGATTTGTAAGGTCACTTCTAGTTTTCTATCCATGATCCAAAGATCTTCCCCACTTCTCTGTATACCTAACATTTGAGTGCATACTATATTCCATTTAGTTGTTATAACTGGCTGGACTCGGGCTTCTCTATTCTCCTTTTTAAAAAATTTCTAATTTATTTTTAACATTCATTTTAAAACATTGAATTCCAAATTCTTTTTCTCCATCTTACTCCTTCCCACTGATTGAGGGTAAGAAATGTCATATAGATCATATGTATGAAAGAAATCATACAAAACATATTTCCAAATGAGCCATGTTACCAAAAAAAAAAAATAAAGGCAAGAAAAATAAAGGCTAATCTATTGTCATTGTGGTTTTGTATGTACTCTACACATTATTCACAGCTGAGGCTACTTACCCCACTCCTTTCTAGTTCCTTCCTTCCTTCCAGGAACAACAAAGGTTTGAGGTTACATACTATTGATGGACTTATTATGCTTTTGTGCTAGGCCCCCCTGAACTACTACTTATTTAGTCATTTTCAGTGGTCTGATGTTTCATGACCCCATTTAGGGTTTTCTTGGCAAAGATATTTTAACGTGTGGGATGGGAAAAAATTAATCTCTCATTGAAATTTAGAATTGAATTTTTTAAAACATTATTCTGCAAAGAGGTCTATAGGCTTTACCAGACTGTCAAAAAGGGTCCACGATACAAGAAAGGTTAAGAACTCCCATAGTAGAATGCTTGACCGGAAAGAGACAGGAAGTTTTAACATTTTTTGTGTTATGGAACCCCAGTTCAGAGAAGCCTATGGGCCCCCTTTTAGAATAACTTTTTTTCAGTAACTGAAGGAAATGCACATTTCAGTGAAAGTGAAAATGAAAAAATTTTTTTCCACTCAAATTCTTGAATCCCTTGAAATCAATCTACAGACCTCAATGGGGATAGTTATGTGGAGCCCTGGTTAAGAACTCCTATTCTAAGTTGTCTTCCAGCTCTAACAATCTATATTCATACATTATAAGTACTAAATTGTCTCTCAAGGGCACTACAATTTTAAATTCCAACATTCAATGGGCTACTAAAGTCTCCTCTATCTGACATTCTGTGTTCTAATATTCTTTGTTATGTGGTCACTTCCCTCCAGTTCTGACATTCTATTCTCTATTACTCTATGTTCTAATGTACCTTCTAGCTTTGACAGTCTATATTTTAAGTTTTCAATCTTTGGCCTCCTTGGTTCTACTTTCTAGGATAAACGTCCACGGGCATCAATCTATGATCTTCCTCAAAGTCCCCGTAATCTATTCCTTCTTTGCTCTTCTGGCCCCTTTATTGTTTGGGCCTCAGGATTTTTAATCACACTGCAAGTGAATGAGTTGAGTTGCTATTTGTCTCTCCTAACTCTTCCCCACTTAAGGTTCTGAAGGCAAGTTCCTTAAGAGTAGGCTGGGGCCGGGTGAGCAGCTGGGTAGCTCAGTGGATTGAGAGCCAGGCCTAGAGACAGGAGGTCCTAGGTTCAAGTCTAGCCTCAGACACTTCCCAGCTGTGTGACCCTGGACAAGTCACTTGACCCCCATTGCCCACCCTTACCACTCTTCCACTTATGAGCCAATACACCGAAGTTAAGGGTTAAAAAAAAAAAAGAGTAGGCTGGGAATAGTCCTTATTTGTTTGACTCCCAGATGCCAATAGCAAAGAGAGAAGAGAGGCACTAAATAAATTATCTGCAAAATCTCGAGGCGGCAGATTTCCCCCTCACCGAAGGTCTTCGAGCAGTAGTTGGATTGAGACTGCCGGTCAGGTATGTGGGAGAGGGTATTCTTTTTAGGAAAGGTTAGATTAGAGGGTCTCTGGGCCTCTGCAGCGCTGTGATTCTGTAATTGAATTTGTAATAGTGGCTCTCCTTCTCAGGATCTGAGTAATCCTGGAATCCCGCCCTCTGGATTCAAGACGTGGTATCTGGGATCAGCCTCAAAGGGTCGGGTAGGCCCTGCTCCACGTGGGCCGGTTTCCTTGACGCTGCCATTTTCAGAAACCAGGCAGGCAACCAATCACGGAAGCGGCGCTGGAGGAGTACTCCGGCCGCGAGGGGGCGATCTAGGACGTTCTCCCACGCCCTCTGCCTTCAATGCGTTCTCTGTGGTGCGCTGCCACTCTAGCCGGCGACGCGTTGGCTCTGTAGTTGAGCGTGCCGGAGCGTGCGCGGCGCCGCCGCCGCCAGGTGTTGGACGCTTTGTCCAGCCTGGTCGGGAGCGCGTGGGCGGTCCCGGGGCTGCGGTGGTGTTTGGCGGCTGCCGTTGGCGGCGGGAGCGAGCGCGCGCGGGCTCGGGCGGTCCGTGAGGCGGCCGG
>NW_025376260.1:0-7148 GCF_016433145.1 Gracilinanus agilis
ATATATATATATATATATACATTCCCTAAATGTCTTAACCATTAGAACAGTTCCAAAGTAAAATTAATTGCTTCTTGGAATGCTAACATAAGATAATATGTACTATACTTTGAATTGGAACAGGCTGTTGCAGCTTGTGCATGAGAGTATATGTTGATATTATCAATATAAAGAGTACTTAAAAACTGGAGGCATTTATTTAAGACATTTGCCTGGCTAATACATTTTTTATTGATCCTATAGAAAATAGGGAACCACTGATGATCTGGGGAATAGAAAAGTGATATAATTCAGCTCTTTGATCAGGAATATTTCTGGTCATCTGATCAAGATTTATTAGTGTAGTGAGAGCCTAGGGTAAGAGAATAATCATGATAAAATTATATTTTATGTCTGTTACCTCAGGAAAATAACTTTATGGATTTAAGGAGGATGGATAAGAGAGCATGGAAGTAGAAGACAGCAAGGAGACATTTAGTATGCTATGATAATAGCTTAGAAGATAATGAATCAATTTCTGAGCTAGAAGTTCATCATAAATTTAGAGAAAAGGATGAGCAATGGAAGATTTATTTGAGGTTCACAACTGATTGGATATCAAGGATAGTGATATTAACATTATTCCAAGTTTGTAAACTTGGATAATTAGAAGAATAAAACTCCCTAAAGAGAAATAGGAATAATTAGAAGATAAGATTAAAAAGTAGGATAGACAATTAGCTCTATTTTAGACCAGTTTTAGTTTGAAATCTCTAGGAGTAGGTTGGCAATGGTAGTGGTGGTATTGGAGTTTCATTTTTCATGGCAAAAGCACTAAATTTTTATGTCATTAGATCTGGGTTCAAATTCTGGATATGCGACTCAATCCATTTATAATCTTGTGTCAAGACAGTTTCCTTCTCTAGAACACAGTTTCTTCATTCATAAAACATGGAAAGGAGTGCCTTAAATGATTTCAAAGGTCCTTTCCATTCATAGATTTATGATCCTATTTCAAAAGTGTAGGAACAAGACAAAGAGAAGACATTTATTTTGGTACCAGTCATTAAAAACAAAACAAAGAAAAAGAAAACTTTATCTATTACAGAACTTGAGGAAAAAATGGTACTGCTGACTGCGATCCCCTCTCTTCATGTTACCCTCTCTTCATGTTAGTTATGATCATTCTATGTAAGGAAGTGGGCATGATGTTGGAAATGTAAATGAATAAAAATTGTCTCAGTTCTTTTTGCATTTATGTTATAGGGAAGAGTCATCCACGTATTTTGAAAGTACTATTTGTTGTTGATGATATTGTAATTTTATAAATTTCCAACTTGATGGGTCATAAATTGACTCCTTATTCCTATTTAATTCTCCTAATTTCTAATTTCCATTGTTACTAGATTTGTACACCTTATCTGAAAGGTATCCCTAAAAGTAGCTATGTTGCATCAAAATTGTTTATGAGAGTACTGGATAATAAAATGGCTCTGTTCCCTAAGAGGAAATTATCTCTATTTTATCTATGGATTCAGCCACAGAATATAATTTAATTACCCTCAAGTAAAAAACACCAACAGAGTCTCAACAGATCTACCTTGTAAATTTAATATATATAAAATTATAAATGGGCTACATATGGCTCTTAAAATCTGTTCTCCTGATCCTAAATAAAGAGGAGTATGTCTACTTGTCTGTACCTGGTTTTTCTTATCATCAACTAAAACAAGGACCTTTATAAGTTGTTATGGTGTAGGCTTCTAATAAAATTGAATTTCAATCCCCCCCACAGTGAAAATATTTATGGATAACTAAAAAATAAAAAAAAAACATTTATGGATAACTTACTATATGATTTACTGGGGAGAGATTCCTAATGTGGGGTTGCCTAAGTGAAAGAAACCAAAGATCTAGTTGCATCCAATTCTCATGTGCCAAGAAAGAGACTCTATCTATAAGAATGTTAGAAGAGAGTCTGGGTTAAGATGGCAGCAGAGTAAGAAGCAGTTCTTAACCTCTCCTGACTGAAACACACAAAACTCCTCAAGGGGACATAAAAACAAGTCCAGAAGAACGGAGGAACCCCACAACAGGGCACAGCATGGAAGGTACATGGAATTGGGGCATTTCCATGCTATAAAGGGGTGAAACAGCTCTCACTAAATCGCGGCCTGAGCAACCACCCCACCGCCACCGCCTCCACACACAACAGCTATAGCACCAAAGCCATCTAAAAAGAAATAGAGCATGTTTGGGGCACCCATTGAGTCATTGGCAGCTCCGGGGCCTGTTCCTGAGAGCAACAAGATTTAGAACCCCAAAAAGCTAAAGAACGCACTCAAAATCTGAGCGTGGGAGCAGGGCACAGGCTCGGGCAGAGGCTTCGGTGGAGGCAGACACAGCCACAAGCTAAAGCTCTGAAACCCTGAGTGGGGAACCAGTGTAGAAGGGTATATGACTGTGGAAGCAGCGCCCTGAGACTTGTAAAGAAACCTCTGGCAGAGGATCAACCAAGGCGGTCCACCAGGGGCCTTGACCTTGGAAAAAACCAGAACTCAGACCTCAGGAGCCAAAAGACCACGGACAGACCCTGAGCTCGAGGATAAACCTGAGAAGCTGCTGGGCTAACGATGGCTACCCAGTATCAGGAAGTTTAGAAGAGAAAGATTAACAACAAGAAAAAGAAATCTTTAACACTTGACAACTTTTACACAGAGAAAATCCAGACAACTGAGCAAACAGAGGAGGAGAACAAACAAGCATCTGGACCCTCCTCAAATAAGGAAAACTCCTCACAAGCTATGGTAGAGTTCAAAACTGAGATTTTGAGGAAAATGGAAGAGATATGGCAAGAAAATAACTGTTTAAAAGGTAGAATCTTGCAAATGGAAAATGAGGCTCAGAAACCAAATGAACTGATAAGCAAATTGAACATCAGAAATGACCAGATTGAAAAGGAATACCAGAAGATTATGGCCGAAAACCAGAAGATTATAGCCGAAAACCAGAATATTATAGCCGAAAACCAAAAGATCATATCCAAAAACCGAAAGATTATAGCCGAAAACCAATCCCTAAAGGCTAGAATTGAGCAATTAGAAGCTAATTATCTCTCAAGACAACAAGAACAAATAAAACAAAGTCAAAAGACCGAAAAAATAGAAGGAAACATGAAAAATCTCAATGAGAGAGTGACAGACCAAGAAAACCGGTCTAGAAGAGACAATTTGAGAATAATTGGTCTTCCAGAAAAAACAGAAATTAATAGAAACCTGGACTCCATACTAACAGAAATTAATCAGCAAAATTGTCCTGAAGTCCTACAACAAGAGGGCAATATAGACATTGAAAGCATCCATAGAACACCCGCGACATTCGATCCAGATAAGAAAACACCCAGAAATATAATTGCCAAATTCAAGAGTTTCCAAGCAAAAGAAAAAACCTTACAAGAAGCCAGAAAGAGACAATTCAAATATCAAGGAGCAACAATCAGGATCACACAGGATCTGGCAGCCTCCATGCTAAAAGACTGCAAGGCTTGGAATACGATATTCAGAAAGGCAAGAGACCTGGGCCTGCAACCACAGATCAACTACCCATCAAAATTGACTATATATTTTCAGGGGAAAGAATGGGCATTCAACAAAATTGAAGAATTCCAGGTATTTGCACAGAAAAGACCAGGGCTAAATGGAAAGTTTGAAATCCAACCACAAAAATCGAGAGAAACATGAAAAGGTAAATAAGATACAGAGGGGAAAGAAAGAAAACTTATAATTTTTAAATTTGCCTTTTTAAGGGCCTCAGTTAGATCTAATTATCTGTATTCCTATGTAGAGAAATGTTATGTATAATTCTCTGTAGTGAACTCTATTCACTATTATAGTATTCACTATTATAGTAATCAGAAGAATAATTCACAGGGTGAGGGTGGAACACTAAATAATTTAAGATGACATTGGGGATGGGAAAGAGGGGGTGAATAGCAGGGGACACCAAGAGAAACTTGAGTGAATAAGAAAAATAGGATATTCTATTACACACAAAGAGGGCATGGGAAGGAGAGGGGACAAATACTATTATAAGAAGGAGAGGAAGAGAGCATTAAGAGGTAATAAGCAAACCTTACTCTCAGTGTAATCAACGCGGAGAGGGAAGAGTAGCTATACTATCCATTGGGATATAAAATTCTTATCTAACCCTTCTGAGAAAGTCAGAAGGGATAAACCAAGGGGAGCAAGGGAGTGGGGAGGTCAAAAAAAGGGAGGGGAGAAGAAGGGGGAGGGAATTCATAAGGCCTTTAAAAACAAAAAGAGAGGGAAAAATAAGGGAGGGTGTAGAAAGGGAAGTTAATCAAGGGAGGGGATAAGGGATAGCAGCTCAATAGCAAACCAATGGTTTAAAAGGAAAACGTATAAGAAAAAGGGGGTAGGAGTAGGGGAGGATACGAAAATGTCAGCAAATGCACAACTGATGACTATAACTCTGAATGTGAATGGGATGAACTCGCTCATAAAATGGAAACAAATAGCAGAGTGGATTAGAAACCAAAATCCTACCATAGGTTGTCTACAAGAAACCCATATTGAGCGGGTGGACATACACAAGTTTAAGGTTCAGGGCTTGAGAAAAATCTTTTGGGCGTCAAATGAGAAAAAGAAGGCAGGAGTGGCTATTATGATTTCTGACAAAGCCAAAGTAAAAATAGATGTGATTAAAAAAGACAGAGAAGGTCATTACATCCTGATTAAAGGCAGTATAAGCAATGAGGAAATAACACTGTTCAATATATATGCACCAAGTGGTATAGCATCCAAATTCATAAAGGAGAAACTGGCAGAGCTCAAGAAGGAAAGAGATAGTAAAACCATAATAGTGGGAGATCTAAATATTCCTCTTTCAGATCTAGATAAATCAAACCGAAAAATAAATAAGAAAGAGATAAGAGAGGTGAATGAAGTCCTAGAAAAATTAGATTTAATTGACATATGGAGAAAAATAAATAGTGACAAAAAGGAATACACCTTCTTTTCAGGTGCACATGGCACATTCACAAAGATTGACCATGTTATAGGGCATAGAATCATTGCAAACAAATGCAAAAGAGCAGAAATAATAAATGTATCCTTCTCAGATTATAATGCAATAAAAATAATAATTAGTAAGGGCACCTGGAGAAGCAAATCAAAAACTAATCGGAAATTAAATAATATGATTCTCTAAAACCAATTTGTCAAAGAAGGAATCATAGAAACAATCAACAATTTCATTGAAGAAAATGACAATGATGAGACATCCTACCAAACTCTGTGGGATGTGGCCAAGGCAGTACTCAGGGGGAAATTTATATCCTTGAGTGCATATATTAACAAATTAAGGAGGGCAGAGATCAATGAATTGGGCATGCAACACAAAAAATTAGAAAGCAATCAAATTAAAAATCCCCAGATGAAAACTAAATTAGAAATACTAAAAATTAAGGGAGAAATTAATAAAATCAAAAGTAAAAGAAATATTGAATTAAAAAATGAGACTAGAAGCTGGTACTTTGAAAAAACAGATAAAATAGACACAGTACTAGTCAATCTAATAAAAAAACTAACGAAGAAAACCAAATTGACAGTATTAGAGATTAAAAGGGAGACCTCACCTAAAATGAAGGGGAAATTAAGGCACTCATTAAGAACTATTTTGCCCAATTATATGGCAACAAATATAACAATTTAGGAGATATGGATGAATATTTACAAAAATATAAACTGCCTAGATTAACAGCAGAAGAAATAGAATACCTCTATAATCCCATATCAGAAAAAGAAATTGAACAAGCCATCAAAAACTCCCTAAGAAAAAATCGCCAGGGCCTGATGGATTCACAAGTGAATTCTATCAGACATTCAAAGAGCAACTAATCCCATTACTATGCAAATTATTTGATATGATAAGCAAAGAAGGAGTCCTACCAAATTCCTTTTACAACATAAATATGGTACTGATTCCAAAGCCAGGGAGACAAAAAACAGAGGAAGAAAACTATAGACCAATCTCCCTAAAGAACATAGATGCAAAAATCTTAAATAGAATACTAGCAAAGAGACTCCAGCAAGTAATTAAGAAGATCATCCACCATGATCAGGTGGGATTTATACCAGGAATGCAAAGATAATCCAACATTAGGAAAACCATCCACATAATTGACCATATCAACAGTCTAACAAACAAAAATCACATGATTATCTCAATAGATGCTGAAAAAGCCTTTGACAAAATACAGCATCCATTCCTATTGAAAATACTGAAAAGTACAGGAATAGAAGGACCTTTCCTAAAAATAATAAACAGTATATACCTAAAACCATCAACAAACATCATATGCAATGGGGATAAATTAGAAGTCTTCCCAATAAGATCAGGGGTAAAACAAGAATGCCCATTATCACCTCTATTATTCAACATAGTACTAGAAACACTAGCAGTAGCAATTAGAGAAGAAAAAGAAATTGAAGGTATCAAAATAGGCAATGAGGAGACTAAGCTATCACTCTTTGCAGATGATATGATGGTATACTTAAAAAATCCTAGGGAATCAACTAAGAAGCTTGTAGAAATAATCAACAAATTTAGCAAAGTTGCAGGATACAAAATAAATGCACATAAATCATCGGCATTTCTATACATTTCCAACACACTATAGCAGCAAGAAGTAGAAAGAGAAACACCATTCAAAATCACCCTAGACAATATAAAATACTTAGGAATCTACCAAAACAAACACAGCAATTATATGAAAACAACTACAAAACTTTCCAAACAAATAGAACTGGATCTAAACAATTGGAAAGCCATCGATTGCTCATGGGTAGGATGAGCTAACATAATAAAAATGACCATTCTACCCAAATTAATTTACCTATTTAGCACCATACCTATCAAGCTACCAAAAAACTTCTTTACTGAATTAGAAAAAAACTATAACAAATTTCATTTGGAATAACAAAAGATCAAGAATTTCAAGGGAAATAATGAAAAAATGTGAAGGAAGGGTGCCTAGCAGTACCAGATATTAAACTATACTATAAAGCAGCAGTCATTAAAACAATATGGTACTGGCTAAGAGATAGAGAGGAGGATCAGTGGAATAGACTTGGGATAAATGACATCAG
>NW_025376261.1:0-1193 GCF_016433145.1 Gracilinanus agilis
GAGAGGGAGAGAGGGAGAGAGGGAGAGAAGAGAGTGGGAAAAGAATAAAGCATAGAAACAATCAAAAATTTCATTTAAGAAAATGACAAAAATGAAGCAATATATGAAAATTTATGAGATGCAGTCAAAGCAATATTTAGGAGAAAATTTTAGATTTGCTTTTTTATTATTTTTTATTTGCATGCCAAATTGACTGATCTGTCCTTTCCCTATTTACTGATGGAAGTTGGAGCAAAAAATTTTAAATAAAATACTAACAAGTAGATTACAGCAAAATATCACGAAGACTATATGCTATTAACACATATAATTTATACCAGAAATGGAATGATAGTTTGATATTTTACAAATTATCAACATAATTGACCATATTAATAACAAAAATATCAGAAAAAGTGTAATTATCTCAATAGATGCAGAAAAAAGCTTTTGACAAAATACAACACATTCCTATTTTAAAAAAACACTGGAAAGCATATGAATGAATGGAAAATTCCTTAAAATAATAAGAAGAATCTATCTAAAATCATCAGCAAATATTATCTGTAATGGTAATAAGCTAGGAGCCATCTCGATAAGAGCAGGGGTAAAGCAAAGGTGTTCATTATCATTGATATTATTCAATTTAGAGCTAGAAACAATAGCTAGAGCAATAATAGAAGATGTTATAAAAAGTAAATAAGATAATCTGGGTCAAACGAACGCAATTTGGGTGTGAGGAAGGATAAAAGGGGATATTAGGTGATTATAAGGTGATTGGAGGAGGAAAGAAGGAAAGGGAAGGTATATAGCAGATAAAGGAAATGGGGTATGTAGGAGAGGGCAGCTCAAACAGGTTTATTCCCAGAGGGTTGAGACAGAGAATACAGGGAGGAAACTAAGGCCAGTAAGAAATGTTTAGGTTTTGGCTGGAAGGTTTCCCTTGTTAGTTTCTAAAGTCTCTTGAGGGAGGAGACAAGAGGGCCCCTCCCTGCCAGTCAAACTGATGTCTGGAGGAAGCCTCAGGTAGGTACTTCCTGCCAAGATGGATGCCCCCAGTTCTCTCAAGAAATAAAAAGAAAATGATTCCTTTCCTCGTTAGCCCTTGTCTCAATTCTCGATACAATGATTCACCAGAGGCTTTGAGTAGGTAACAAGGGGATTTATTAATCTCAGATTAGTCAGAGGGAAAGAGGTTCAGGGTTTTCTAACTG
>NW_025376262.1:0-12289 GCF_016433145.1 Gracilinanus agilis
TATATATATATATATATATATATATAACATTTACATAGTAGTAATAATAGATTAAACAGTGAAAGGGATAAAACACTGGACTCGAATCATGAAAACTTGCACTCAGATTTTGATGCAGGCACATTAGCCATATGACCTTGGGCAAGTTATCTCATTCAGCCTTAGTTTCATCTGTAAAATGCAGAATACAATAACATAATCACAGGGTTATGATGAGGATTAAATAAGAGTCAAAACACTTGGTGAATCTTAAAATACTATATGAATGTCTTACTTTGGAAAATGTGACTATAGTAATATTTAGTCTAATGGTAATCCTTAGCATAAATGTATTTTCATGCAATTAACAATATTTGATAACAATACATTGATGATAATAAACACAAAAATCATTGAAAGGTAGACAAGGAAACTTCTATGGTAACGTATAATAGTAAGTTTCCTTGGTTTGATCTAACTTTGCCATGTTATATTTAGCATATAAAGAAAGGAAAGAATACAGTATACTTAAGTACCATATGACCCTGACTGCTTCTTTTTCAAATGGAATTTCAAAACACAGGAGAAAGTACTGCCACTGTGCATCGCCTTTCACTTTAAGAGCAGAAACAGGAAAACCTGTACCATTTTTGTACTTTTGTTCACTCTTTTCAACTCATTCTAAGTTGCCCCCTGGGAGTTAGCCCTCCACCAAAAGTCTCTTTCAGTACATAACTAGCTCTCTCTATTAAGCTTACCCACCCCTGCTCTGCTTTAACACTGGTTTCTTTGTACTTGCCTGGTGAACTGACCAGCTATACAGTACAATGGCTACAATGACTAAATTGCACTGCCTGTCACTGCCTTTTGTATCACACCTCTAACAGGTGCCATTACCATGATAGGCAAATTGTAATAATCCATTCACAGCACCCACAGCCTTAATAATGTATTTTTTTATTTTACATAATCTGTGTGTGAATACCACAAGGCGCTTGAATGGTTAGTAAATACATGGGTCTGAAAGACAGAACTCTATGGAATGCAGCTAGCTACAAAAGCAGTTAGGACAATAGGAGTGAACACTATGACATTCCAGAGACAGTAACTATATACATAAATATACTAAATCCTCTCCCCCTTCCCCAAACACATATACATGTGCACATCCCAATTTGCTGCTTATAAATACCAAATTTATCACTAATATTAGAGGGAAAAACCAAGACATTTCCAAGTTGTTACTCCACATTGTAAATATATGTTCAGCAGCAAAATATGTAAGGCTACACAACTGTATTCTAATTGATACTATTTGTGGTCAATATCCCATAGACCTGAAAGTCAAAGAAAGGGAATAGCCACATGAGGGCACATATTATGAGAACACTGCCCCTTAAATATGTTTTTCCACATATTCTTCTCTTATTCAGCATACCTAAGGTTTTCACATATCCATGATTGGACAGACGTGAATACTGGGGAGCCCTTTGGTTCATGGAACTACCCAAACAAAAACTGACTTACTGATGAATCACTGTTATCAAAACTACAGGAATAAGTTACTGATGTATAAATAGGGACTATATTACTGCAAGATTCTTTAAAGACTACTTAACTAAAATGACTTAGCAAAACGTGATCAATGTACTAAATTTGAAAGATTCAGTCATTCATTCATTTGAAAAATATTTAATAAGAAGCAATTAGGTTCAGGACTGTGCTAGATACTGAGAATAAAAAAGAGCAGACTAAAAATAGTCTCTTTCCTTAAGAAGCTTAATACTAGCGACAATTCTCATCTAGTACATTTAAAGTTTGAAAAGTATGATACATACATACATACAAATACCATTTCACTTGAGCTTCACATCACTGTGAGGTTAAGTACTACAGGCCTCATTATTCTCATTTTATAGATGAGAAAACTGACACTTAGGTTAAAGATTTGTGTATGGCCATATGGCCAAGAAGGGTTAAAGCTGGAATTCACGTCCAGGTCTCTCCTTTCTTCTTAAAAGTCCGTTGCTTGTTCTATCAAAGATGCTGCTACATATGAGTACAGGAAGAAGCATAAAACACTATGTGCAGACAGTAGTGTGGAATTATTATCACTTTGTTTTGTAATGAATTAATAACTTACTAATGCCACTTACTAATCACCCATAATGTACTACTCTGATGTCTCACCATGGTATAAAAACGACCCTAATTTACTGAAGATTACACCAGCAGAGAACCTCAATTTCCCTCTTATGCACCTAAAAGATCTCTACTTTCAGGCACTTTTTCTTCTGTCTCTGAGGAAGAACAATGTCTATTTCTTGACAAAGTTAACTTTTCCATTTGCTTTCTTCATTTCATTCCCTTCAGAAATTTGCTCCAACAATTATCTTTAAAGTAATAATAATAATTAATAATAATACTATCTAGCATTTATATATGAACTACTATGTGCTAGGAGCTATGCTAAACACATTACAAATATCTCATTTGATCTTCACAACAACCCTGTAAGGTAAGTGCTATCATTATCCTCATTTTACAGCTGAAGGAACTGAGGTAAACGAAGGTTAATGACTTGCCCAGGTATGCAAATATAGTAAGTGTCTGAGGCTAGATTTGAACTAATGTTTTCCTGACATTAAGACCAATTCTCTATCCCACTGAGCCACCTAGCTGCCAATTTCTCTTGAAATTTCATTATTTGCTTTTTCCATTGTCTCCCTATAAGTTGAGGGTAATCTATAAACATGGCAAAGTCTTAATCTTCTGTAAACTTTTTATACTTCCAAACTTTCCTCTCATCAATAAACTTGGAAAAAGATTGTACCAGGAGTTAGGAGGACTTCATTTTGAATCTGCCTCACATATTTACTATGAGATTCTAAGCAAGGAACTTACCTTTCTTTGTATATTGGGGATAACAGAATTTATTTCAAAAGGTTATTGTGGGGGCAGCTGGGTAGCTTAGTGGATTGAGAGCCAGGCCTAGAGACAGGAGGTCCTAGGTTCAAATCCGGCCTCAGACACTTCCCAGCTGTGTGACCCTGGGCAAGTCACTTGACCCCCATTGCCTACCCTTACCAATCTTCCACCTATAAGTCAATACACAGAAGTTAAGGGTTTAAAATTAAAAAAAAAAAGGTTATTGTGCGAATCAAAGGAAACTGAGGCAGTTAGGTGACACAGTAGATCGAGTGCTGGGCCTGGAGTCTGGAAGACTTGAGTTCAGATCTTGTCTTGGATACTTCCTAGCTCTGTGACTAATGGGCAAATCACTTAACCTCTGTTTGTTTCAATTTGCTCATCTGTAGAATGAAGATAATAATATTATCTCTCTCTGAGGGCTGTTAAGAGGATCAAATGAAATAATCTATATGAAGTGCTTAGCACATAGTAAGTGCTACATTACACATATAAAATACCATATAATTACCTCTATTTACATATTGTTTTCTCCAATGCTCCTTATTCCTTAAACACTTATAAATTAGCTTCTACTGCTTTCACTCTACTAAATCTGTTCTCTCAAAGGTTAATAATGACCTCCTGATTGTTTACATATCTGTCTGCTAGACATTTTCAATAAGTTATTCTGATAGCATCGCAAACTCAATATTTCCATAACTAAAATCACATACTACTGACTAAATTTATTTATCATTCTCCCAATGGCACCATCATTCTCCCAGTCACAAATTTACATTTATTATATAGTACCCAGAACAAAGCAGTTAGTACAAAAGAAGAGATGTATATGAGCAGAGATGAAGACATATGATGAAAGGGATCACAGTAAAATATGAATCATAAGAATAGTAAAGTAGGACCAATTCTGGAAAAAATAAAATGGAAATCCTAAAACCAAAACTAGTTTCCAAGTTCTGTTACAGGACATTTGTCCAATTCTGTGGAAAAGTCCTTTTATCATGAATTTATAAAAAATGGTCACCAATATAGCATGCCAATGCAAATGAGGAATCTGACTGCTGAAAACACAAACTAGGGTATGAAAGTTTATCAGTTGAATTGAGGTTTAAATCACAGCCTGGAAAATATAGAGGGGAAATTTTTGATTAAAAAAAAAAAAACTACTACTGGTTTTAAAAAAACAACAAAACCCATGACATTTTAGGCATTATTTAAAAATAACAAATAATTTATTTAAGCTATATACTAAACAATTATTTATTTAATAAACTAAAAAGTGCTATAATTATTTAATATTATTCTTCCAGGTATTTCAATCAGCCAAGTTTGGATACCTCAGCCTTTACTAACTACAAGATCCCTTCATGCTTGAACTATTATATCTCTGCATTCAGGGCAGGTATTTAACAGACCTTCTAAGGATTCTGTTTTTCTCTAAGAAGATGGAGCCCAGAATGAGAGAGAATGACCCTTTTACTCCCAATAGCAAGTGACCACCATAAATCAGTAACATTCAAAGATACCACCTTGGATTCCCCTTAGGTAGGGGGTACAGGAATAACTCCACTGTACCTTTCTCTGAAGGCACAGTATAGGGATATGATTTAAGAGAACTAGAGGAACCTAGTTATTATGGAATGTGTATTTTGCAAAGCAGACAGATATAGAAGTTAGTTTGTGGGAAAAGGTCTTGAATGCCAGTGGAAAAGTCCTAAGAAACAGAAGCCCAGACACTTCACATGACTTTCTCATATTCTATATCTCTTGGCCTTTGTCCTTGTGCCTAAAATCTCACTTCCTTCCCCACCTCAAACTCTTAGAATCAGCACAAGTCATCCCAGCTGGGCTTTTTTTTGGTCTCTCCATTAATTACTGCTTTCTCCCTCCTGAAATTCTTTTCTATTTGCTCATCTTGTGTACATGGCTTATTCCTTTTCCCCTCTACCTGCAATGTCAGGCATATGTAAGCTCCTTCAAATTGGTGATGAGTTTTGTTGAAGGGCGAGGAGGTTAGTGGGAGGTGATAGTGATTTTTGGTCATACTATCCTGAGTACTTTATTTGTTTCTAGTAGGCACTTCACAGGAATTGTCTGTTAAATTGAATTGAATTTTACTCCACCATATGCATCTTAGTGTCCTTTCAAACGGAGGATAAAAATAAATTAGCTCTAACTCCTAGAGGACACAAATTAAATACTAAGAACAACCATGCATTTATTCAATCACTTTCATACATAATAGCTCAATGGTTTGTACATGTGAAGCTAAATTGATTTTAAAAAGGGAAAAAAAACTTTTGGCATATAGTCTTTTATCAAAAAGTCAATTTAGCATAAAAAGGTTAAAGGTGATCAGTGCCTCAATACCTCATGTATATGATAAGCACACTTTTGGTCTGCACATATTTATGAAAATATCTTCAACACCTACTGTAAAAGAAAACATATATGTCAAACCACTTTCCAGAAACTTGAAACATAAAGTATTACAACAGTAATGAAGCTCAAATCAAACATCATTGAGAGTAGGGAAGGGACATCATTGTTTCTACTAGACAAAGTATTGTGTCATTTAAAATTACTGTAAGCCCTGGAAGACTATGTGTCCCAGGGCTCCCTGCTACAACTTCCCCCAACACCTCCCACTTCTTTTGTGGGAGGTGTTGGAGAAAGTATAAAAGAGAAAGTTTAGCTCTCTTGAGTCCAGAGGCTAGCTGACTCTCTCTGATCCTGGACTCTCTCTCTACCCAGGTGACCCTTTTTCCCTACCTAACCTTTCCCTTTTCTAATTTAAATAAAACCTAGCTATTCTAAGTTGCTCTCTGATCTTTTATGTAAGCCCCAAAGGGCTCTGGTCAATTTCCCCCTGCCGGGTGAGACCTCTACCTTCCTTTCCCTCCCTCTACCTTCCTCTCTTCTTTCTCCCATCCATTCCACCTTCCTAACTTCCTCCCTTCACCCCCTCACAGTATATTGTGAGACTGAGTCAAGGAGGATCTGAGATCTGGAGTGTAGGATAAGAGTCCTTCTTCTTTCCCTTTCCCATCCTACAGAGGTCACAGAGGCAGGAGAGTTTGGTACAATATAAAGGATAGGATGTCAAACTATAAAGTACATGAAAGGGAATAGCACAAAATAAGGCTGTAAAAGTAGGATTGGAACCCCCCACCACCCCCAGATTATAGAAGGCCTAAGGAGTTTAAATCAATTCCCCACAACAAAGTCACTGCTGAAATCTCTCCTTGCAATCAAGGCCTATTCTTAGATGTCATCTCTAGCACGAAATTTTTTATTTCCTTTAAAATGTCTTTCTTTTTTCTTTTAAAATCATTCACATGGGCATATTTTGTTTTTACATCATAATTTACAAAATCTATCCTTCGATCTCCTAACCAGTGACCTATCACACAAAGGAATAAAAAATAAAAAAAGAAAAGAAAAAACAGTTCACTAAAACCAATCAACCCAACAACTGTCAGATAGTGTACATATTATTACACACATGGCCCTCCATCTCTGTGATGAAGGAAAAGAGATGCATTTTCTCAATTCTTTTCCATGACCAAATATAATCATTTTAAACTATATAGTGTCAGTGGCTCATTTATTTATTTATTTATTTGTTTGTTTGTTTGTTTATTTATTTATTTTTGTTGTTTTTTTCTCTGCATTGTAAGCACTACTGTGAATATTGCCTAGATCTCCTTACTTCACTGGAAAGCAGTTCATATAACTCCATGCTTCTCAATTTTTCAGCCATTGTTCCTTATGATATAATAATATTCTATTATAGTCAAATACTACCACAAACTTAGCCATTGCCCAATTTGTTAGGCATCTACTTAGTACTGTATCCAGTCTATAAAGATTTTTCTAATTCTTCTAGCTATAGGTGGTGTCTTCTGTCTTGAATGTCATAATTTGAACCACTCATTTCCCTCCAAAATTGTATAATTTTTGCTTCTATGTATATTTTATGCCCTCTACAGTCTGTAAACTCTTTTGGGGTAGAGATTATATCTTGTTTCATCTGGTTATTTATAAAACCTAGTTTATTGCATGTATAGCACTAACTTTTTAACAAATATTTAATAAATATGATGTTAAATTGGATATTGATGTAAACTATTTAAATCGCATTACAAGTACCATTCAAATTCACCTAATGCTTTTCTTGGAAAAACTATGGCACTGACAACATCAGAATGTAGGAATTAGAATGCTGGGCAAGAAGCAGGGCAAAATCTAGGAAGAAAAAGAATACAATGGAAAAAGCACTGAATTCAAAGTCAAATCATCTGGGTTCAAATCCCAACTCTTCCATTTATCACCTCTCAAACCTTGAACAAGTCACTCAAATTTTATAGGCTTTAGGTCCTCAACAGTAAAATACTGGGATGGGATTATATAACCTTTAAGGTTCCTTTAGTATCTAAATCTCATAAGGAAAAAAAATACATGGTGCTAACTCTGAAAATTTAATTCTCAAGGTTGCTAGTACTAGAATATACCATATCTATTTTACTTCTGAAAGCTCAGTTTTGCCATCTGTAAAATGAAATAAAAAAGGTTCAGTTATCAGTCTGCAGCATGGAGTTGTGGATAGAGCATAGGATTTGGAGTGAGGAACACTTGGATTTAAATTCCTACCTCAACTTAAACTAATTATATAAATCTAGGCAAGACATTTAATAGCTTTGTGCCTCAATTTTCATATTTGTAAAATAAGGGTAAAATGAACTTAACCGTCTAGAAGTTACTTTCCAAATGAATCTGAATTCTAAGGATGGCAAGCAAAAAAAAAAAAAGAGCTAACATTTACAACGAACATTTTTACAATGGACATTATTGTATAACTGTGAGGATTTTAGAAAGAGATATCAGTATACAGAATCTCTGAAGAGTGTTCTTATGGAACAAAAATGTTCTAGCAGAAAACCACCAATGAGACTCAGTCCAATGGTAGCAAGCTGTTTGACAAGCTTCTCTTTATTTTCTAAAATTTGTGAAATGAAAAAAGAAGAATTCCCTCAGTTCAATAACAGGAGACCTGAGGGGAAAAAAATTGAGAATTTAAAGGAAGGCAATATATCCAAAGCCCCATGTTAGATCCTAGAAACATTAGACAGATTGTCTCTACACTCTAAACTCCAGTGAGAGGACAAAGGGCAGTGGAGATCTTTATAGCAATATAGCTACAGTACTTTTCAAGCAAAGACAGAACACTTTTGACTTAAAAGTTTGGAGCATTTTTTTCCAGGTTATCTTTGGTGTATATTGCTGATATTTGGGACATAAATAAGTCTTGTTAATAGCCATGTACACATAGTAATAAATAAACAAGATAGCACTATATTAAGTGGAAGAGAAAATATTTAAGCTCCAACATAAGTATTGTAATATTTATAATAACTTTAAAAAGCTGATGTCAAGTCATAGGCAGAGAGAGGAGGAAGAAAAATAGTTCCTTTTGAAATGACTGTTTTAAAAACAAAACAAATGACTACTTTAGTCTAACAACTGGATGAAGAATAGTAAATATACTTTTCTTGAAGTCACTCTTGTAGAATCTTCTAGTTATTTCAGTGGTCTCCTTACTGATGCAGAATTTTTCTGATGCTCTCTGAATACTTAAAATGCTTATTAAAACATATACTGGGAGACTTCCGGTTAAGATGGCGGCAGAGTAAGGAGCAGCTGCTCGATCTCTCCTGACCGAACCACACAGAACCCCTCAAGGGGAAATAAAAACGAGTCCAGAGGAACGAAGGAACCCCACAACAGGGCGCAGCATTGAAGGTACGCAGAATCGGGGCATTTCCACACTTTAAAGGGGTGAAACAGTTCACACTAAAACACGAGAGGAAGAAGCCCCTCCCCCACCCCCCACACCGCACAAGCGGGTAAACAGGACTGGGGCAACCAGAAAATCACTGGCAGCCCCTGAGCCCGTACCTGTGCGCTGCAAGACGAGGGACCCCAGGTGGCTGGGACTTTCCCTGAGCGCCCACATGGGTGAAGGCACCGCCTCCAGCCGGGACAAAGGCCCCTAAAACTCCGCCTTTGAAGGCATCGCCTCAGGGGCGAATAAAGATCTCCAGCCCATGGACTTTCACTACCTTCTGCTGGGGTGAAGGCAGGGCCCTAAGAGCATCAGCACAGGCAAAGGCAATGCCCTAGGCTTGAATAACGATCTCCAGCCCAGGCTTGGACCTCCAGAGAGGACCCAGTGCAGACCTGAGCGCGGCTGTGGAAGCAGCCCCAAAGACTGCTGAAGGAACCTCGGGCAGAGGGGCAGACCGGGAACTACCAGGAGGCCTGACCCCAAGGACAAGGAGACCGGAGGCACCCCCCCCCCCAAGCTTCCAAGGCCCAGGCAGACCCGGAGTGCAAAGACAAAGCAGAAAAGGGGCGGGGCTAACAATGGCCAGCAATAAGGAAATCCAGAAGAAAAAGACCATCAAGAGAAACTCTGGAACACTGGACAACTTCTACACAGAGAAAATCCAGACAACAGAGGAGGGAAAACAAAAATCCAAACCTCCCCAAAAAAATGAAAGCTGGTCACAAGTTATGGAAGAGTTTAAAAATGAAATGCTGAGGAAGATGGAAGAAATCTGGCAAGAAAATAACAGTTTAAAAGGCAGAATTTCTCAATTGGAAAGTGAGACAAGACAACTGAAGACCAAAAATGACCAGATTGAAAAGGAAAACCAGTCCTTAAAGGCTAGAATCGAACATTTAGAAACCAATGATCTCTCAAGACAACAAGAACAAATAAAACAAAGTCAAAAGACTGATAAAATAGAAGGAAACATGAAATATCTCAAGGAGAGAGTGACAGACCAAGAAAACCGGTCTAGAAGAGATAACTTGAGAATCATTGGTATTCCAGAAAAGGCAGAAATTAATAAAAACATGGACTCCATACTCAAAGAAATTATTCAGCAAAATTGCCCTGAAGTTCTACAACAAGAGGGCAATATAGACATTGAAAGGATCCATAGAACACCCTCTAAACTGGACCCAGAAAAGTCAACACCCAGAAATATAATAGCGAAATTGAAGAGCTTTCGAGTCAAAGAAAAAATCTTACAAGAAGCCAGAAAGAGACAATTCAAATATCAAGGAGCACCAATAAGGATCACACAGGATCTGGCAGCCTCAACACTAAAAGAACGCAAGGCTTGGAATACAATATTCAGAAAGGCAAGAGAGCTGGGCCTGCAACCACGGATCAACTACCCAGCGAAACTAACCATATACTTTCAGGGGAAAGTATGGGCATTCAACAAAATTGAAGAATTCCAAGTTTTTGCACAAAAGAGACCGGGACTAATTGGAAAGTTTGACACTCAACCACAGATATCAAGAGAAAGATGATGAAAAGGTAAATAAGAAACAGAGGGAAAAGAAAGAAAACTCATAGTCTTTTAAGCTTGACTCTTTAAGGGCATAAATAAGATCTAAGTATCTGTATTACTAGGTGGAGAAATGCTATGTATAATTCTCTGTAGTGAACTCTATACACTATTATAATATTCACTATTATAGCAACCAGAAGAATAATTCATAGGGAGAGGACAGGATACTAAATGGTCTAAGATGACATGGGGGGTGGGAAAGAGGGGAGGAAGAGTAGGGGACACCAAGAAAAATCCGAGTAAATAAGAAAAATAAGATATTCTATTACACACAAAGAGGGCATGGGAAGGGGAGGGGATAAATACTACCATAAGAAGGAGAGGAAGAGAGCATTAAGAGGTAATAATCAAACCTTACTCTCAGTATAATCAACCCGGAGAAGGAAGAGTAGCTTTATTATCCATCTGGATAAAAAACTCCATCTAACCCTACTGAGAAAGTCAGAAGGGATAAACCAAAGGGAGCAGGGGAGTGGGGAGGCCAAAAAGGGAGGGAAGAAGAAGGGGGAGGGAATTCATTCGGTCTTTAAAAAAAACAAAAAGAAGGGAACAACAAGGGAGGGGACAGAAAGGGAAGTCAATCAAGGGAGGGGATAAGGGATACTGGCTGAAAGCAAACCACTGGTGTAAAAGAAAATAGTGCAATAAGAAGGAGTGGGTCTAGGGGAGGATACAAAAAATGTCAGTGAATACACAACTAACAATTGTAACTCTGAATGTGAACGGGATGAACTCACTCATAAAACCGAAGCAAATAGCAGAGTGGTTCAGAAACCAAAATCCTACCATAGGTTGTCTACAAGAAACACATATGAGGCGGGTAGACACACACAAGTTCAAGGTTAAGGGTATGAGCAAAATCTTTTGGGAATCAAATGAGAAAAAGAAGGCAGGAGTGGCTATCATGATCTCTGACAAAGCCAAAGTAAAAATAGGTATGATTAAAAAAGACAGGGAAGGTCATTACATCCTGATTAAAGGCAGTATAAACAATGAGGAAATAACACTGCTCAATATATATGCACCAAGTGGTATAGCATCCAAATTCTTAAAGGAGAAACTGGCAGAGCTCAAGAAGGAAATAGATAGTAAAACCATAATAGTGGGAGATCTAAATATTCCTCTTTCAGATCTAGATAAATCAAACCAAAAAATAAATAAGAAAGAGGTAAGAGAGATAAATGAAGTCCTAGAAAAATTAGATCTAATTGATATGTGGAGAAAAATAAATAGGGACGAAAAGGAATACACCTTCTTTTCAGCTGCACATGGTACATTTACAAAAATTGACCATGTAATAGGGCATAGAATCATGGCAAACAAATGCAAAAGAGCAGATATAATAAATGTAACCTTCTCAGATCATAATGCGATAAAAATAATAATCAGTAAGGGCACCTGGACAGGCAAGTCAAAAACCAATTGGAAATTAAACAATATGATTCTTCAAAACCAAATTGTCAAAGAAGAAATCATAGAAACAATCAACAATTTCATTGAAGAGAATGACAATGATGAGACATCCTACCAAACTATGTGGGATGCAGCCAAGGCAGTACTCAGGGGGAAATTTATATCCTTGAGTGCATATATTAACAAATTAAGGAGGGCAGAGATTAACGAATTGGGCATGCAACTCAAAAAATTAGAAAGCGAACAAATAAAAAACCCCCAGATGAAAACTAAATTAGAAATACTAAAAATTAAGGGAGAAATTAATAAAATCGAAAGTAAAAGAACTATTGAATTAATAAATAAGACTAGAAGCTGGTACTTTGAAAAAACAGATAAAATAGACAAAGTACTGGTCAATCTAATAAAAAAAAGGAAAGAAGAAAACCAAATTGATAGTATCAAAGATGAAAAGGGAGACCTCACCTCTAATGAAGGGGAAATTAAGGCAATCATTAAGAACTATTTCGCCCAATTATATGGCAACAAATATAACAATT
>NW_025376263.1:0-2831 GCF_016433145.1 Gracilinanus agilis
AAAGTGTTCTAAATCTCTAATAATTAGAGAAATGCAAATCAAAACAAGGGGCAGCTGGGTGGCTCAGTGGATTGAGAGCCAGGCCTAGAGACTGGAGGTCCTAGGTTCAAGTCTGGCCTCGGACACTTCCAGCTGTGTGACCTTGGGCAAGTCACTTGACCCCTATTGCCCACCCTTACCACTCCAGGGCTAAGGACGGTCCCTAGCCCGGATGAAAAAGGAGGAGGGTTGGGCATGGGGCTAGCAACCCCACCCTGTAAAAACTACATCTGCTAAAGAAACTGCAACCTAAAGTAGGGGCAGCTGGGCTAGCTCAGTGGATTGAGAGCCAGGCCTAGAGACGAAAGGTCCTAGGTTCAAATCCGGGCTCAGACACTTCCTAGCTGGGTGACCCTGAGCGACCCATTGCCTACTGGTTGTGGCCCTATGCTTCTAGAATGGAGTCCCAGGATTAAAAAAAAAAATCAAAACAACTCTGAGGTATCACCTCACACCTAGCAGATTGGCTAAAATGAAAGAAGGGGAGAGTAATGAATGTTGGAGGGGATGTGGCAAAATCGGGACATTGATGCATTGCTGGTGGAGTGGTGAAATGATCCGGCCATTCTGGCTGGCAATTTGGAACTATGCCCAAAGGGCTATAAAAGACTGCCTGCCCTTTGATCCAGCCATACCATTGCTGGGTTTGTTCCCCAAACAGATCATAGATAAACAGACTTGTATGAAAATATCTATAGCTGCGCTTTTTGTGGTGGCAAAAAACTGGAAAATGAGGGTATGTCCTTCAATTGGGGAATGGCTGAACAAATTGTGGTATATGCGGGTGATGGAATACTATTGTGCTAAAAGGAATAATAAACTGGAGGAATTCCATGCAAATTGGAGAGACCTCCAGGAAGTGATGCAGAGCGAAAGGAGCAGAACCAGAAGAACATTGTACACAGAGACTGATATACTGTGGTAAAATGAAATGTAATGGGCTCCTGTACCAGCAGCAATACAATGACCCAGGACAGCTCTGAGGGATTTATGGTTAAGATGCTACCCACATTCAGAGGAAGGACTGCAGGAGAGGAAACATATAAGATAAACAATTGCTTGAATGCATGGACTGAGGCGGACATGAATGGGAAATAGACCCTGAACAAGGACACTTGTTACAACCAGTGGAAATGTGCGTTGGCCATGGGTGGGGGGAGAGCGGGGGGGGGGGGGTGAAGGGGAAAGTAGGGGCATAAAGTATGTAAACAGATTTAAAACGAATATTAATAAATGTCTAAAAAAAACCAAACCCTTATCTTCTGCCTTAGAATCAATACTAAATATTGATTTCAAGGCAGAAGTGCAGTAAGGGCAAGGCAATTGGGATAAAGTGACTTGCTCAAGAGCACACAGTTAGGAAGTGTTTGAAACCAGATTTGAATCCAGGATCTCCTGTTTCCAGACCTGGCTATCTATCCACTGAGCCACCTAGCTGCCCCTTGATTCCTCTTCTATTGAAGTCTTGTAAAGCAATAGTTTTTCTGGCTGCCATGTCACATGCGTGACTCATGCTGAATTTGCAGTTATAATGAGCCTGATGATTTCAGGTTCATTATGAGGTTGTGTTCCTGCTGTCACTTTAGTATGGCAAGGATCTATCATTTTGTAGGTGTGAGTGCCTGAATAGATCGAGTCCTTGTGGCTGAAATCTTATAACCCTATTAAAGAAGGAATCAACCTCTCTCCCACTCTAGGGCTATAGGGAAAATCTGGGCTTTTAGGCTAGTGTGAACTTAAGTGGCCCTTAGACTGTGGCTGTAAGCTGAGTGTTAACAAGAAGAACAAGAGAGCCAGGTGAGACATCGCTATGGCAGAGCAGTGAAGCTGGGGGTGGCTTTCCCAATATGTCTATGTCTATGTTGATGTTCTCTTGCTTTGTGTGTTCTCTGGCTCTTGGGGAAAGTCCTGAGCATTTTCAGACTGTGCTCTGTTATTTCAAGAGCCTGATTTGGGGGTAAAGATGTAAGTTTATTGATTAGGCCAGCATCATAATCAATAGAATGACATAGGCCATTGGCCCTCTTGATGACCAAAGACCTCAAAGATCCTGGATCAGGTACTGAGATACACTGTGGGGTGTTCATTATTCAGCGCTTCCCTTGAACATCTCAAGACATCTCTAATTGGTAAATAGCTAATTAGGAGGTGGTCCATCAGACTATTCAGTCTTCCCCATCTCCATGCTAAGAGGCTCAGGTAAGCAAGAAAAGAACCCTTGTCCCCTTCATTTTTTAACCAAATTTTGTTAAAAAGGAAGATGTTCTTTGGGATTCATAAGAACAAAGAGGATGCAAAAAGCAGTAATAGATTGAATAGCATGTGATCCAGAATTCAGACACAGGAATACACTGAGGTCTTATTGACCCATCTATAGAAATTAATATAGTATATAAAAAATAAATGTGAGTATCCTGAGATTTTTAGGTACAGAATAAACTGATCCAAGGGCTGTTCAGTGATGACTTTGTGTCACAATGTTGGGATAATTGCCCTTTTGACAGCTTCTTCTGAGCCCTTTTTTATTATCTTTATGCCTATGTCAAAGGTCAGTAAAACCAGTATATTCTTTAGACTACCTCCCACCCTAATAACCTTACAGCATCTGATAGTTGCAATACATAGGGTAATTAGGAAACTATAGGAAGTAGTTGCTTAGCTTGTTGTACATTGGGAATGGCCCAGAGAGCCAAGTGTGGTGGCTCCAGTGTTGCCCCTAGCATTGCAGTTGTCTTTGTTGGCCACAGCTTAGCCATCCACTTTCAAAAACCATCAGATTATTACTGTTAGAC
>NW_025376264.1:0-3987 GCF_016433145.1 Gracilinanus agilis
CCCTTTATCCTTCCCCTTCCCCTTTCCCTTCCCCTTCCCTTTCCCTTCCCCTTTCCTTTCCCTTTGTCCTTTCACTTTCCATTCCCCTTCCCCTACTCCTTCCCTTTATCCTTCCTTCCTTCCTTTATTTCTATATAGTAATATTTTCATCATCATTAAAGTTTTTAATCAATGGTTCTTTATTTTCATGACTTGGAAATTATGGTAATAATTCTAAAATTCTAACTTGGAAACTATTTTCTTATTTATTTCCATTCTTTTATTTTAATTTTAAAATTTTAAAATTTAATTAATTTAATTTTATTTTTTAGTTTCTGATTATTTTTCTGTGCTTTCTACCAAATATATAGGTATGTCTATAATTAATGAAACAAAACATATTTGCTAATGTTCTACTATATATTATATACCATGTTAGGATCTAAGGATGAAAATGAAATGTATAGATAGTCACTGACTCCAAGGAGCTCATATTTTTAAAGTGCACTAACACTCAGCTCAACATTTTAGAAATATAGGTTCAGATAGTTTTATTCTCTTTTTTAAGATTTTACTCATTTAAAAATTATTTCTATTAATCTGCTCCCCCTCATAAGTCAATTTTCCATCCATCTCCCTTAGCTAGTATAAGGCTTCCTAAGATTCTTAAATTTAGGAGATAAGGGCTCTGTAAGCTTGAGTATTTTCTTGGAATAACCTATGGAGAGATAGGACTATTACAAACAGGATTTCTATCCTCTTTCCTTCAATATTAACCCAAACTGACACTCTCCCAGATTTTCCCCTCTAGTCCCATTTTGTTCACCAATCTTGGAAGAGTCAGAATTTGCCACTTCTTGCCAAGAGGAGTATTTGGGGGAACAATATCCAGACAAAGATATTATAGTAGAAGGAGATTCTACAATAGGCCACAAGCACATGACAGAGAGATAATATGTACTTTCTGCTACAGACACAAGTAGATTCTTTGGTACAGGATACTAGATTTTAGGATTTTTAAAGTGCATGCACTGTTAAGTTTATTTCTTTATTTTGTCTTTTTAAACACAAGTACAAGCACAGATATAGGCACTTAAACACTAAAGTGTAGTTGTCGATTTGTATAATAACCCAAGGAGCAGGAGAGTTTTTCTTAGAATCATGCCACAATCATGTTTTCACAGTATTTTAGAATATCTTTAATGTTTTAATAGTATATGATTAAAACATAAATTTCCAAGTAGAAGTTATTTGTGACAAGGATTATTTTCTGTCATTTATCAAAGGTTGATTTTTGTTATGAAAGTGAAGAGCCCCATTGAATACTGGAGATGCATTTTGATCAGTGATATACTATGGTGCAGAAGGTGCAAATCAACCCTGCAAAGCCTTACTGCAGAATTTCTGACAGTTGGAAAGGGTATTGAACCCTGAGGAGAGGCAGTTGATCCTGGAAACTCCATGAGAGTAGGAGGGTCAACTGAGCTCTATCTTTGGACCGAAAACCTCGCCTATATTCTGCAGGTTTTCTAATGTAATTCTTGCCAGATTCATTTTTGGTGTTTCAGAAGATTTGTAGGTTTGGTTTTTTTAATTAACTATGCTCTCCAACTGAGTTTAGGGAATATAAACACTGAGGTATAAAGAGTTGCAAGGGAGAGGATGAGGTAATTTGGGCAGGCAGCTACAGCAGGGAGACACAGACTGGGTACACAGGTTTGAGACAGAGACACTTAAGGGAAACAGACTGAGCCCTACAGGTAGGAAGGGCACTTCTACAGACAAAAGTTAGGGCCAGCCAGAAATGGCTTGAAACTGACCTTTGGGCTTTCTAGTCAGTTTCTCAGGTTCACAAAGGAAGAGTCCAGAGGAAGGATAGGGACTACCACTTCCTCCAAAATGGATGCCTTCAATGCCCCTCAGGACCCAGAGAGAATACTATTCCTTTCTCCCCTTCTCCCTCTTTTTTCAATCAACTAATGATTTAACCAAAGGTTTGATTAAGTGAACAACAGGGTTTATTGAAGTTTAGGGTTGCTTGTAAAGGACAGAGGGATACAAGGTATCTCTAACAGCCGCCTAGGGAAAGCTTCAGGTGGGGGGAGGAATGAGAGACTGAGAAGGACCTGCCTCACTCAGTCTCTGGAGGTTTTGTTGCCTAAAGGGTTAGGAAAGTTGCATATAATGATTCAGGAGATAATTTGTATCAAGGGTAAGCCCTACTTGACTACAGGGAAAATAAATCTACAAAGTTTGAAAGCTACCACCCAGATCCACCCTCCTTCCAAAAACCCACAGAAATTCCAGAAGGGAAAATGATGATTGGGAATAGGGAAGGTCAGGGAGATCCAAAGGAAATAGCTAAGCTACAAATCTTAAAAGAAAAGTTGTAGAAAAGGCGAGGTTTTTAGTCCAAAGATAGAGCTCAGTTGACCCTCCTACTCTCATTGAGTCTCCAGGATCAACTGACTCTCCTCAGGTTCTAAACCCTTTTCAACTGTCAGAAATTCTGCAGTAAGACTTTGCAGGGTGGATTTGTACCTTCTGCACCAAAATACTCATTATGAGATATATCAGTAATATAATCATTATTATATTTGATTATTCTTCTGATGGTTGAAGAGGATACTAAAGAAAAAATCTATCATTGTTCCTGTAATTAAATTTTTCCTGTATTTCTACTTCTAATAATGAGAAATATGTTATAGCTTTTCATGTTCTTTATCCCTAGATAAGTATACAAGTTGCTTTAAAAGAAATTTGGTTTACTTTAATAAAATTCATCAGTTGAAATATTTACAAAAATATAAATTGCCTAGATTAACAGCAGAAGAAATGGAATACTCAAATAATCCCATATCAGAAGAAGAAATTGAACAAGCCATCAAAGAACTCCCTAAGAAAAAATTGCCAGGACCAAATGGATTCACAAGTGAATTCTATCAAACCTTCAAAGAATAACTAATTCCAATAATATACAAATTATTTGACACAATAAGCAAAGAAGGAGTTCTACCAAACTCCTTCTGTGACACAAATATGGTACTGATTCAAAAGCCAGATAGATCAAAAACAGAGAAAGAAAACTAAAGTCCAATCTCCCTAGTGAACATAGATGCAAAATCTCAAACAGAATACTAGCAAAAAGACTCCAGCAAGTGATCACAAGGGTTTTTCATTATGATCCAGTGGGATTTATACAAGGAATGCAAGGATGGTTCAACATTAGGAAAATCATTCACATAATTGACCATATCAATAAGCAAACCAATAAAAACCACATGATTATCTCAATAGATGCTGAAAAAGCCTTCAATAAAATACAACACCCATTCCTACTGAAAACACTAGAAAGTTTAGGAATAGAAAGGCCTTTCCTAAAAATAATAAATGGTATATATCTAAAACCATCAACAAAAATAATCTGAAATGGGGATAAATTAGAAGCATTCCCAATAAGATAAGAAGTGAAACAAGGATGCCCATTGTAACCTCTATTATTTTACATTTTACTGGAAACACTAGCAGTAGCTATTAGAGAAGAAAAAGAAATTTAAGGTATTAAAATAGGCAATGAAGAGACCAAGCTATCAGTCTTTGCAGACAATTTGATGGTATACTTAAAAAATCCTAGAGAATCAACTCAAAAGCTAGTAGAAATAATCAACAACTTTAGCAAAGTTGCAGGATACAAAATAAATGCACATATGTCATTGGCATTTCTACATATTTCCAATACATCACAGCAGGAAGAGTTAGAAAGAAATTGCATTTCAAGTCACTCTAGACAATATAAAATAGTTAGGAATCTATCTGCGAAGAAAAACATAGGGGTTATACCAACACAACTATGAAACCCTTTCCACACAATTAAAACTAGATCTAAACAATTGGAAAAACATTGAGTGCTCATGGGTAGGATGAGCTAACATAATAAAAATGACCATCCTACCCAAATTAATTTACCTATTTAGTGCTATACCTACCAAACTACCAAAAAACTTTTTT
>NW_025376265.1:0-3121 GCF_016433145.1 Gracilinanus agilis
GGCTGGCCCTATCCTGGGGAAGGGGCCAGGGGGGGCGGCCTCTGCCCTCCCCCAAACCCTGGGCCGGCCTTCGAGGTTCCTTCCAGCCTCCAGCCCTGGCTGCCTTCCAGCTCCGGCTCCGGCCCCCTGTCCGGGCGCACGTGGCACTCTGGGCCTCGGTTTTCCCGTCTGTCAAATGGGCCCGTGGGCCCCGGGCACGCTGAGGCTTCGGGGCAGCGCAGCAGAGGGCCGCTCCTCCACCCCCAGCCCGGGGGAGCCGAAAGGGAAACTGAGGCGCTCCTCGGCCTCCCTCCCTCCTTATCGGTCCGGTGCCCGGCTTGCCCCCGTTTGGCCTGAGAAGTGGCCAAACCAGCTCGGCGGCTCCCTTCCCAGCAGGAAGGCCGGAGGGGGAGGAGGCAGAGGAAGCCCCGGGCCACGCTGCGGCCGGCCACCGATGGGGGAGGGAGCGCAGATTCTGAAAAAGAGCCTGGGCCCCGGGTGGACCACCAGCCGCTTCAGAATCCCGGGGAGGAGCCGCGGGGAGCGCTGGGAGCAGACCCGGGTGCCCCGAGGACGCGGGCAGAAGCCACGGGACGGCAGGGGGAAACTGAGGCCGCGGAACGGGCCGATGGGCTGCCTGGGGGGCGGCGCCTCCCGACCCCCCACGGAAGGGTCCGGTCCAGGGAGCCCAGGGGGTTCCGGGCTGGCTGGGCCTCCTCACGGGGCGGCTCGGGCTTCCCCCTCCCTCTGGCGAGCCTGGCGGTGGCGGGGACGGGACAGAGAAGCCTCCCCAGTGGGGGCCTCGGAGGCCCCTTCCCGCCCCCCCACGGGTGCCAGGCTCAGGAACCCGGCCTGCGCCGGGAGCGATTATCATAATGACTCAGGACGCGAGGAGGATCCCGCTAATGACCGGAGCTGCCATTAGGCCCAGCTTTCAGATCCTTATCTCAACCGCCTGGAGAGGGGGGTGTCATTATCCCCATTTTAGAGTCCAAGAAACTGAGGCAAACAGGGCTTGTCGAAGGTGGCACAATGTGTAAGCACGGGAGGCTAGATTGGAACTCGGGTCTTCCTGACTGCAGCTACCCCTAGGGGACACCCTTTCCAGGCTGGCGCAGGAGGGGACGCGCCCACGTCCCGAGCAGGGAGGTCCATGGGCAGGCGGGGCCGGGCGGCCAGCTGAAGGGTGGCCCTGGCGTGTGGCTGCAAAGTGCCAGTCTCTCCCTGGGCACGGTGCCCGCCTGACAACACCATTGGCCATTTGGTGTCTCTGTGGGTTCCCCCTCGGTCCCATTGCCAGCCCATTTGCTGTTCTTTTGGTCCCAAGTGGGCCAGGGCCTGGGGGTGCGGCGCAGGGCTCCAAGCAGCTCCCCGGAGCCTGGCCTTGGGCTGGTGCCGATGGGGCAGGGACCCAACATCTCACACCCCAGGCAGGAGGGTGAGCCCGCAGGGAGGGGCCCCCACTTGGAGCTTCCCTGCTGGGGAGAGCCCTTTCCTGGGATTAGACTCAGCATGAGCCTGCTGTCCCGCCACCGCCACCGCCACCGCAGCATTCCTCCCCAGGAGCACCGGAGAAATGCGCCCTGCGAGAAAGGGAAGAACGGGAGGGAGGGGGCGAGCGAGCCGCTCCGCTGCCCAGCTTGGCTCTCCCTCACGCATGTCAGACATTTATTCTGCGTTACCTGCCGCCCGCCCTGGCCTCCTGTTGCCAGGTGACCCTCCGTGGGGCAGGGGAACAGGTGGGAGCCACACTGGAGGGAAGGACTCGTCCTGGCTCGCCTGGGAAGGAAGCCGCCCATTTCACTACCTCTCTCCTCTGCATCCCGGCATGGCTCCAGGTGCCACAAGGAGGGCCTCCCCATGTTAGCCCCGTATCTGTTGGTTTGGGGCACCCTAGAAATTCTGCTCAGGAATAACAAACTCCCAGGACAGGAAGGCAGTGAGGCGTCTCTGCCCGGAGCCCTCACCACCTCCTCAGACTGCCCCCTCCTGGCTGGCTCAAGGGTGTGGGAAGCCAATAAGAGAACAGATAAAAATCTGAGCCTCCTCTTTTGAGCCCTTTTGTGATCCTGGTGATTTCTTGTTGAAAAGTATTGTGGCCTAATTGAAAAGCTTTAAGTTCCTAGCTAGCCAGCACTTAAAGGGTTAACAATGCTGCCTGGTATAGGCAAGGCCATCATCTTAGCGGGGGCAATTCGACCCTGAGAGGGCCACTCCCCGACCTGGCTTCCTGACAAGAAGCCAGTCAAAATTCCGCCTTGGCCGGGGTCTGTCCTGAAGCCAATGTTTCGTGTTTTGATGTGACGTCATTTGCAAAGTCTCGGGGGGGGGGGGGGGGGGGCTCTTTTGTGTGAAACATATATAATGAACTCCAGGCTCCTGGAGCCAGAGCTGGAAGCCTGAGCTCTCGTCCCTCATCCGTCCTTATTTCCTTATCAACTAAACTGTCCTTATCAGATTATCAGAGATGGTAAAGAGATCTCCGCAGGAGGGCAGCCAGCGCGCCCCCTCCCCTGGCCGTCTCCTCTGGGGGATCAATGACCGATGATCGATTCATGGTGAGGGTTCAAATCCCGGCAGTCTCTAATTCCTCGACTCAGAGGCCTTCTCAGAAGCCTGAGTGGACCCATTCTCGAGGGGTGGCCACGGGGGGAGGAAGAAGCCAGACGAGGGTGATTCAGCCGCACTGGGTGTCTCCGGTAAAAGGGAGTGTCAGGTTGGGACGGTTCAGAGGACGATGACTAAGCCTGGGGGCCCCTGCGGCCGCCGTGGACTCTGGAAGCCCCTTCCTGCCAGTCAGCAGAATCACTGACCCATCTGTCTTGCTTTGGTTGGCATGATGGCGCTTACGTAACGTTTGCATAAGCAGGATGGGAAGGCGTGGCTCCGGGCACCCAGGGCTCATGGACTGCCCTTCCGGGCCATCGCTAGCCTTGCCGGCTCGGGGACCGGGCTCAGACTCCCCTGCCTCAGTTTCCCTTTCAGGCAGATGGCGAGGGCAGTGCTTTTCCAGGCCAAACGTGGGGCCAGAAGTGAGCAGGCACAGAGCGGGGCTCCGGAGCAGAGCCAAGCTGTCCCAGCAGGCCCCCCCCCCCCCCGCGTAGGCCTAAGCACCAGAAGCCTGAGGTTTGGCCCGCTTCTT